>NC_091618.1:59827651-60130681 GCF_027580195.1 Bos mutus
GATGTTGAGTATCTTTTCATGTGTTTCTTGGCCATCTGTATCTTATGTCTCAAGTCCTTTAAGGATACCTGTATAAACCTAGCTTTTTGCCCTCTCCATCATCAGAAACTTCCTCACACTCTAGGGATACCAAACTAGCTCTCCACAGTACACTTGTGCTCCTTTCCATTTGATATTTCCTCTTTTTCTCCCTTAACTCTTCTCTCTTCCTTTTTCCTTCTTTGTTCCTTGTAACTATACTTAGGTTCTGGAAAATGAGGAGCAGCCTGGTTGATGAGCACCTTCTCTGTGCTTGCATAGCAAGCACCTCAAGTCACCATTATTACTAGATTACTAGACATCCTGTCTTGCCCTATACCATAATGGCTGTATCTGTCACTTTCACTGGACTCTGACATGCACTAAGGCTGGTACTTTATTCCTTGAGCAGTGTTTCTCAACAGACTTCCCATGTGGTAAATAACCTGCCTGTCAGTGCAAGAGACCTAAGAGACATGGGTTTGATCCCTGTGTAGGAAAGATCCCCTGGAGTAGGAAATGGCAACTGACTCCAGTATTCTTGCCTGGAAAATTCCACAGAAAGAGGAGCCCGGAGGGTTACAGTCCATGGTGTGACAAAGAGTCATATATGACTGAGCACACACACACACAGCATTTTTCAAGACAGGCTGCCTAGTAAAGTGATCTAGGGAGTCTTTCAACATCCCAAAACCTAGGTCGCTCCATAGAATGATAAAATCAGAAACTATGGAGTGGACAATGGCTACATGTATTTTTTAAGCCTCTGGTGGTTCCAAGTTTGAGAATCATTGCCTTAAAATGTCCAAGTTATGACTTCTCTGGTGGTCTAGTGGTTAAAACTCCATACTTCCACTGCAAGGGGCATGGGTTCTATCCCTGGTCAGGGAAGACCCCCATATGCTATGCAGTGTGGTTAAAAAAAAGAGTCCAACTTGAAGTATCAGCTAAGTTTTTAGTAATGAATGACCCCATTTACTAAATATATGATCCTGGACAAGTTACACAGCCTCCCTAAATTTCAATTTCCTTCTCTAACACTGAAATAGAATTATAGAATGTGGGTTATTATGAAGATTAAGTGAGATATGCATGTGAAAATACAATCCAGATTGGGTGCTTATTAAATGTTGATTTCCTCATCTCATTATCTCCCTTAAATATCCAATACCAGGTTTCAACAATGCAGGAAGCATAGCTTGGATTAAGAAGCATGAACTGCTATGGGAGAGCTATTTTTCTTTGACCTTCCACTAACCTTAATCCGCTCCAAAATGCTCTTTCCATGTCTCTATAAAGCACAGAATTCCCACATGCAGATTGGGTCATGATGGTTTAACAAGTGAACTGGCTTACTGTCATGTCATTTCCTCTCTGGAAAATCTCTCATTATTTTTGCATCCCCTACTATCCCTTCAATCAGCCCAGTGACAGAAGTATCCCCTAGAAAAGACAGGTCTGAGAATGACTTGTCAACTCTTCTAAGTTGAATGCAAGACATGCAGCTTATACAAATGACAACCTGAGATAGGTATTGTGGCTTTTAAGGCCCTTCAACTATCAGAACATTGAGGGGTATACATTTAGCTTTTAAATGTTTGTGCAAGTGTGTGCATGCATGTGTGTGTGTATACATTAAATATACATATATTTTATACACACACAGGCACAAATATATTATCATATATGTGTAAGATATATATATATATATATGTATATATATCAACATACAAAGGAGAGAGATTTTGAATTATTTATTGCATAGTCATAATTTTTATTTTATCTCAGAACTGAAAAAAAATTATTTAAAGTACTATCTTTCTTTGAAGAAGACATACACCAGTGATTCTCAGACTTGATAATGCCTTGGAGAGCTTGTTAAAATTCAGGTTGCTGGGTCCCTCTCTTAGTTTCTGATAGAGTCACCCTGGGCTGAGGCCTCACAATTTGCATTTGAGGACTACTGCTCAGTGATTTGGTCAGTTTTGTGTTTGAAAACATAAATCGAGAGTAGGTCATTAAGGGTTTGTGAAAGAATGGGTGTTACAGAAGGAACTTCATTTCTGTGGAACAAGACCTTTTTGATATGAAAGTGCCATTGGATTAGAAAATGCATTGTTAAGTACTCATTGCCTTATTGTAGATTTCTTTGCAAACTCTTTGAACATTCCTTTCCTTCAACCTCCAACCTAGCTCCTCACCCCAAACCAGCGTGGATCATTTAGAATTCAATGAATTTTGTTATAAATTGCATAATTATTTTGATGAAAATTTACCAAGCACACGCTATATGCCATGTCCTGGGGATGCATATAGTCAAATATCTGCTTCTAGGAGTTTATCGTCTAGTAAGGGAAACAAAAGACAATTTAATTACATAAAAATATATAGTATGTTAAGAGTGATAGAAAAATATCAAGTGAGCAAGTGGAAAGAGGAAGTTTTATGAAAGGGTGAAGTTGTATATAAAGTGGCGAGAGTAGGTTTCAGATTTCTGCCCTAGAAAGATGGAAACGGTGGCTTTGGTTTGCATCCTCTGAAAGCCAAACCCGAAAATCAAATGGAAATGAAGAAAATTGAAGCTGAAGTAACACTTTGAGAATTATGTTCATATGTTAGTTTGTAGCACTCTTTAGGGAAGGAGGTAGGAGAAAAAGTAATTCAATGACTCTCCAAGTTTTCAGGACAATAACATGAAGACATTAGCACAACATGCCAATAGCCTGCATTTAAAATTGTAGCCATGTTCCATTTCCTTAAAAGTCCTGGCTTGCTTTCTTCATCCTCAATTCCAGTTCAACTGCAGTAGCTGAATTGAAGTCAAGGATCAAGTTGGACTGTGAAACGGATGCAAACTGAGATATATGACTAAGCAAGAGGCAGAGGAGGAATGGCACAGAGGGCATTGATTGAGAAGGGTATCTATTTCTTGGAGATGGTTTTAACATAAACACTGATGTTTGAAAGTTATTAATAGACGAATACAACATTCCTGATAGAAACATCCCCAAATGTCTGGGAGTCCAGAACAACCCAATTTGTTATTTATTTTTTATTGGTGTGTAATTGCTTTACAATGTTGTGCTACTTTCTTCTGTTCCACAAAGTGAATCAGCTATATGTTTATATATATCCTTTCCCTCTCAGCCCCCTATTCCACCCCATTAGGTAATCACAATGCACCAAGCTGAGCTCTGTGTGCTATGCAGCATGTTCCCACTAGCTATCTATTTTACACATAGTAGTAGATATATATCAATCCTAATGTCCCAATTCATCCCACCCGCTCCTTTCCCTACTGTGTCCACAAGTCCATTCATTATGTCCGCATCTCTATTCTTGCCCTGAAAATAGGTTCATCTATACCATTTTTTCTCAGACAAGGCAATGGCACCCCACGCCAGTACTGTTGCCTGGAAAATCCCATGGCCAGAAGAGCCTCGTAGGCTGCAGTCCATGGGGTTGTTTAGAGTTGGACACGACTGAAGTGACTTAGCAGCAGCAGTAGCAGCACCATACCGTTTTTTCTAGATTCCACATAAATGCATTAATATACAATATTTGTTTTCTCTTTCTGCTTATCTTACTTTGTATGACAGACTCTAGATCCATCCACATCTCTACAAATGACTCAAGTGAAAAACAGAACAGATCATCCTCCAGGAAGAGCACAGCCACCAGGAGTTAACTCAAAATGTCAGTGATGCTCCCATCATAAACTGAGCCAGCACTGAATGGCCAAGGTAGAGTGAAACAACAGAGCTCACCTCTAGGGGCTGAATGTGTGTGTGTGTGTGTGTGTGCGTGCGCGCGCTCTGTCGTGTCTGACTCTTTGTGACCCTATGGACTATAGCCCACAAGGCTCCTCTGTCCATGGAATTTTTCAAGTAAGAATGCTGGAGTGGGTTGCCACTTCCTACTCCAGGGAATTTTCCTGACCCAGGGATTGAAACTGCATCTCTTGTGTCTCCTTCACTGGCAGATGGATTCTTTATCACTGAGCCACCTGGGAAGCCCTGGGGGGCCGAATACATGGATGCAATCACACAATCTATGACCTGTAGCTACCAGCACACTTCCTGGAACCCCTTCCCTTCTCTGATTCCTCTGTGTCAATAATTGGGCATAAGTGTTTCACCCACTATTTTTCACACCCCAAGGAAAGTAACAGGTCATCTACTCATGTTATGGGAAATAAGGTAGTAAGACCTAACTCTTGCAGGCACTCTGCCCTCTGACCCACATTTTCTAATTTGAACATATGGTGCCCACTTTATCCCTGTACTAAATGTGAGGGAGGAACCACAATCTGAGCTATGATCTGATTTGGACTTTACTGACACATTTTCCTTCTTCTGTGTATTTTGTTTACACCTGAAAAACTGGACTCTGAGTCATTTAATTATTTTATCATTGCTTTGTGTTTTTGTTAACAGAGGGAAGATATGTAGAGAGACAGAAATGAACATTTATTGAGCATCTACTGTGTGCCAAACACTGGTTTTTACAAACTAGCACAGTTTAGTTGCTTAAGATTCTCTTTAAAAGGGTAGTAATTTCTTGGATTACCTAGATGTCCATCAGCAGATGAATGGATAAGAAAGCTGTGGTACAGATACACAATGGAGTATTACTCAGCCATTAAAAAGAATACATTTGAATCAGTTCTAATGAGGTGGATCAAACTGGAACCTATTATACAGAGTGAAGTAAGCCAGAAAGAAAAACACCAATACAGTAACGCATATATATGGAATTTAGAAAGATGGTAATGACAACCCTGTATGTGAGACAGCAAAAGAGACACAGATGTATAGAACAGTCTTTTGGACTCTGTTGGGGGGGGTATGATTTGGGAGAATGGCATTAAAACATGTATAATATCATATAAGAAATGAATTGCCAGTTCAAGTTTGATGCAGGATACAGGAAGCTTGGGGCTGGTGCACTGGGATGACCCAGAGGGATGGTATGGGGAGGGAAGTGGGTGGGGGGTTCAGGATGGGGAACATGTGTACACCCGTGGCAGATGCATGTTGATGTATGGCAAATCCAATACAATATTGTAAAGTAAAAAAAAAATAATAATAATTTTAAAAAGGGTAGTAATTTCTTGGATTTACAGATGAAGATTCATGAACCCAACATTCCAGGATCCTATCCAATATTGTTCTTTACAGCATCGGACTTTACTTCCATCACCAATCACATCCACAACTAGCTGTCATTTTCACTTTGGCTCTGTCTTTTCATTATTTCTGGAGTTATTTCTCCACTCTTCTCCAGTAGCATACTGGGCATCTACAGACCTGGGGATTTCATCTTTCAGTGTCATATCTTTTTGCCTTTTCATACTGATGGAGTTCTCATGGCAAGAATACTGAAGCGATTTTATCTACTACATTATATCTACTACTGTAGGCAAGAATCCCTTAGAAGAAATGTGTACAAGAATCCCTTAGAAGAAAATTGCTCAGTCATGTCTGATTCTTTGTGACTCCATGGACTGTAGCCTATGAGGTTCCTCCATCCATGGAATTTTCCAGGCAAGAATACTGGAGTGGGTTGCCATTTCCTTCTCCAGGGGATCTTCCTAACTCAGTGATCAAACCTGGGTCTCTCGTATTGCAAGCAGACTCTTTTACTGTCTGAACCACCAGGGAAACTCAGAAGAAATGGAGTAGCCCTTATAGTCAACAAGAGTCCAAAATGCAGTACTTGGGTGCGATCTCAAAAATGACAGAACAATCTCTGTTCATTTCCCAGGCAAACCATTCAATATCACATTAATCCAAGTCTATGCTCCAACCAATAATGCTGAAGAAGCTGAAGTTGGAATGGTTCTATGAAGACATACAAGGCCTTTTAGAACTAACACACATAAAAGATGTCCTTTTCATCATAGGGGACTGGAATGCAAAAGTAGGAAGTCAAGAAACACCTGGAATAAGAGACAAATTTGGCCTTGGAGTACAAAATGAAGCAGGACAAAGGCTAATAGACTTTTGCCAAGAGAATACACTGGCCATAGCAAACACCCTCTTCCAACAATACAAGAGAAGACTCTAAACACAGACATCACCAGATGCTCAACACCAAAATCAGATTGATTATATTCTTTGCTGCCAAAGATGGAGAAGCTCTATACAGTAAGCAAAAACAAGGCTGAGACATGACTGTGGCTCAGACGATGAACTCCTTATTGTCAAATTCAGACTTAAATGGAAGAAAGTAGGGAAAATCACTAGATCATTCAGGTATGACCTAAATCAAATCCCTTATGATTATACAGTGGAAGTGACAAATAGATCCAGGGGATTAGATCTGATAGAGTGCCTGAATAACAATGGATGGAGGTTCCTGACATTGTATAGGAGGCAGTGATCAAGACCATTGCCAAAAAAAGAAAAGCAAAAAGGCAAAATGGTTGTCTGAAGAGGCCTTACAAATAGCTATAAAATGAAGAGAAGCAAAAGGCAAATGAGAAAAGGAAACATATACCCATCTGAATGCAGAGTTTCAAAGACTGGCAAGGAGAGATAAGAAAGCCTCCCTCAGTGATCAATGCAAAGAAATAGACGAAAACAATAGAATGAGAAAGACTACAGATCTCTTCAAAAAATTAGAGATACCAAGGGAACATTTCATGCAAAGATGGGCACAATAAAGGACAGAAATGTTATGAATCCAACAGAAGCAAGAATACAAAGGAGAACTATACAAAAAAGATCTTCATGACCCAGATAACCATGATGGTATGATCACTCACCTAGAGCCAGACATCCTGGAATTCGAAGTCAATGGGTCTTAGGGAGCATCACTATGAACAAAGCCAGTGGAGGTGATGGAATTCCAGCTAAGCTATTTCAAATCCTGAAAGATGATGCTATAAAAGTGCTGAACTCAATATGCCAGCAAATTTGAAAACTCAGCAGTGGCCATAGGACTGGAAAAGGTCAGTTTTCATTCCAATCCCAAAGAAAGGCAATGCCAAAGAATGTTCAAACTACCACACAATTGCACTCATCTCACATATTAGGAAAGTAATGCTCAACATTCTCCAAGCCAGGCTTCAACAGTACGTGAACTGTGAACATACAGATGTTGAAGCTGGATTAAGAAAAGGCAAAGGAACCGAAGATCAAATTGCTAATATCTGTTGGATCAAAAAGCAAGAGAGTTCCAGAAAGATATCTACTTCTGCTTCATTGACTATGCCAAAGCCTTTGACTGTGTGGATCACAATAAATTGTGGAAAATTCTTAGCTATGGGAATACCAAACCACCTTACCTGCCTCCTGAGAAATCTGTATTCAGGTCAAGAAGCAACAGTTGGAACCAGACGTGAAGCAAAGACAAGGTCCAAACTGGGAAAGAAGTATGTCAAGGCTGTATATTGTCACTTTGCTTATTTTACATATATGCAGAGTACATCATGAGAAATGCTAGGCTGGATGAAGCACAAGCTGTAATCAAGATTGTTGGGAGAAATATCAATAACCACAGATATGCAGATGACACCATCGTTATGGCAGAAAGTGAAGAAGAACTAAAGAGTCTCTTCATGAAAGTGAAAGAGGAGAGTGAAAAAGTTGGCTTAAAGCTCAACATTCAAAAACCTAAGATCATGGCATGTGGTCTCATCATTTCATGGCAAATAGTTGGAGAAACAGTGGAAACAGTGAGAGACTTTAATTTTGCAGGCTCCAAAATCACTGCAGATGGTGGCTACAGCCATGAAATTAAAAGGTGCTTGCTCCTTGGAAGAAAAATTATGATCAACCTAGACAGCATATTCAAAAGCAGAGGCATTACTTTGCCAACAAAGTTCCATTTAGTCAAAGCTATGGTTTTTCCACCAGTCATGTATGAATGTGAGGGTTGGACTATAAAGAAAGCTAAGCATCAAAGAATTGATGCTTTCGAACTGTGGTGTTGGAAAAGACTCTTGAGAGTCCCTTGGACTGCAAGGAGATCCAACCAGTCAATCCTAAATGAAATCAGTACTGAATATTCATTGGAAGGACTGATGCTGAAACTGAAAATCCAATATTTGGCCATCTGATGTGAAGAATCGACTCATTGGAAAAGACCCTGATGCTGGCAAACATTGAAGGTGGAAGGAGAAGGGGATGACAGAGGATGAGATAGTTGGGTGGCATCACTGACTCAATGGACATGAGTTTGGGCAAGCTCAGGGAATTGGTGATGGACAGGGAAACCTGGCATGCTGCAGTCCATGGGTCTGAATGACTGAACTGAATTGAACTGAATAGACAAAGAATCTGAGTATTAGGGAAGGTGAAAAACATCTCACTCTATTTTGTTTGCAAAATGAATTACCATTTTCAATTTCACGAAAAAGCTGAGGGCCAGCTAGCTTTTAGTTAGAATGTCAATAATCTTTTTGCCAAAAAAGATTCTAGACTCTCTGGCTTCAAGTCTGATTCCTAAGTGTGTTTTTTGAAAATTTTTTAACTCTTAATATGTCCATGGTTTAATAGAGCCATATGTGTTCATGCACCTAGTAAATTTGAAAGAAAGTATTAACGAACTTAGTTACCTGGGAATGTCCATTCTCTTATGATTGAAGTGTTTAGCCATGACATTTCTTTTGTTTGTTTGTCATGCTTCAATAAAACATTAAAATACACTAAATACTAAATCTAACAAAATATAAAAAGGATTGCAGAATCCTTGATTTTATATATTATGACATGATAATAGCATTATAACCTACGGATTATATAATGGATACCATGATATTAGGATAATAATGTATAAATGGCTCTGTGTGTGTGTATATATATATATATATTTTTTTTTTTTTTTTTCTGGCTTCCCAGGTGGTGCTAATGGTAAAGAGCCCACCTTCAAATGCAGGAATGTAGGAGATGTTAGAAATGCTGTTTCAATTCCTGGGTTGGGGAGATCTCCTCAAGAAGGGCATGGCAAACCACTCTAGTATTCTTGTCTGGAGAATCCCATGGAAAGAGGAGTCTGGTAAGCAGATAACCTCTAATCTACACAGAAAAATAATTCTTACAAATTAAAAAATATATATATATAAACTCATAGAAACATATTTCTAGCTATATATTTATTGAGAAAATATTGCATATGCTAAAGGAGCTAAAAGCTATCTACAAATATATCTAAACAAAGGTCATATGATCGATAATATTTTCAAAGATGTTCTGAGATCAGGAATAAACAAGGTTGTCAGGTATTTTTGCTTCTATTGAATATTTTACTAGGGGACTACCCAACTCAGCAAAGGCAAAAATAATGTTTTAAACATTAGAATCAGAAAGAAAATATATAATTGCCATTATTCATGGATGTTATTATATACATAGAAAATATGAAAAAAATCCATATATAAATTATTAGGATTAATGAGGTTGGCAAGACTGGTGGATTCAATGTCAATATACTGGCAACAAACAGAAAATTATATTTGAAAATTATGTACAATTCATAGCAGCCTCAAAAATATAAAATACCTAAGAATGAATCTAAACAGAGAAGTACAGTCTTCTATGCAGAAAATTCTAAAACATTATTGAGATAAATATAAATTCGATTTAAATAAAGAGAAGAGAGGGAGAAAACAAGGTTCATTCACTCATGACTAATATTGCATAGATGTCAGTTATTCTCATACTGATCCAGTCATTCATTACAATCCTGATCAATATCCTGCAAATTTTGTTTTGGAGCTTGACAAGCTTATTTTAAAATGCATATGGAAACTTAAAACACAAGAAGAGTTAATGATGCACTTGAATAAGGTGAGAGGACTTGTTCTCTCATCTATCAAGAGCTATTATAACTACAGTAATGAAGATCATGTGATATTAGCTCAAGGTTAGACAAATAACAAATGGAATAGAATTAGAAATCTAGACATAACCTCATGTATATAGAGACACTTGACTTACAGCCAAGGTGACACTGTAGAACATGTAGACATGATCATCTTTTCTATGGTGTTGGAAAAATCGGAAAAAATAAAATAACATATGACTTGATTCCACAAAAATAAATTTCAGAAGGATTATAGATATACATGTGAAAGGTAGAACAGCAATGCTTCTAGATAATATTAATAGAATAGCTTATGATATCTTGGACAAGATGCAAGATGCCATAAAGAAAAACATCACTCTGTTAGATCATTAAAATTAAGAACTCTTATTTGAGCTTAACTAAGACAGAAAGTGAAAAGGAAGTAAAGAGCTTCTTGAGGAAGGTGAAAGAAGAAAGTGAAAAAGTTGGCTTAAAATTCAACATTCAAAATGAAGATTATGGCATCTGGTCCCATCATTTCATGGCAAATAGATGGGGGGAAAATGGAAACACTGACAGAACTCATTTTCTTGGGCTTCAAAATCACTGCAGACAGTCTCTATAATCATGAAATTAAAAGACCCTTGCTCCTTGGAACAAAAGGAATGACAAACCTAGATAGCGTATTAAAAAGCAGAGACATCATTTTGTCAACAAAGGTCTGTGTAGTCAAAACTACAGAATTTCCAGTATTCATGTACAGATGTGAGAATTGGACCTTAAAGAAGGTAGAACAGCAAAAAAGAGCAACAAACAGCCAATGCTTTCAAATTGTGGTGCTGGAGAAGACTCTTGAGAGTCCCTTGGACAGCAAAGAGATCAAACTAGTAAATCCTAAAGGAAATGAACCCTGAATATTCATTGGAAGGACTGATGCTGAAGCTGAAGCTCCAATACTTTGGACCCCTGATCAGAAGAGCCGACTCATTGGAAAAGACCCTGATGCTGGGAAAGATTGAAGGCAGGAGGAAAAGGGGCGATAGAGGATGAAATGGTTGGATGGCATCACCGACTCAGTGGACATGAGTTTGAGCAAATTCTGAGAAATAGCGAAGGACGGGGAAGCCTGGCATATTGCCATTCATGGGGTCACAAAGTGTCAGTCATGACTTATCGACTGAACAACAAGAGTGAATAAAGAAACAATAGGATGGGAGGTATTTACAACACATAATAGACCTAAGGGTCTAACCTATATAGAAAAAGTATTCCTACAAATAACAATATACAGATAACCAATAGGAAAAAGATAGGCAAAAGATCTAAACTGACCTAGTAGCTGATTTTGCAGTATGGA
The DNA here is from genome assembly GCF_027580195.1 of Bos mutus. Taxonomy (NCBI): domain Eukaryota; kingdom Metazoa; phylum Chordata; class Mammalia; order Artiodactyla; family Bovidae; genus Bos; species Bos mutus. The sequence goes on from NC_091618.1 coordinate 59,838,819, forward strand.
GGTTCAGATTTGTTTTAATTTGTTATAGATGTTTTTGCCTCCTTTTTTTTGAAGTGAGAAATAGAGCATATGTACAGGAAAGATCATAAGAAACGTGAAAACTCAAAGATTTCTCACTCTTTATAATTCATTGTATGAATTTAGTAACTTATCTTTCTACTACTGTTATTCATTTGGAAAGTTTCTAGTTTTCAAATATTGTGAATAATGCTGCTATGTTCCTGAAATATGTTTTGGTTATAACTTGTTCATGTGCTTCTGCGAGATAAACATCTAGGGGTGGAATTGCTGAGTCAAGGATATGGGTATGTAACCTCAAATGCTAGTAGATAAAAGTAAAATGGCTTCCAAAATGTTTGCATATATTTGCATTCACTACATCAACCCCTTGCTAACATCTGATATTGTCAAGATTTTTCAATTTGAGACATTCTGGCAGTTGTGTATAGAATCCTATTGTTGTTTAATGGGCATTTCCTCAATTTCTAATGGAAATTAATGAACTGTGGGTCCAAATAACAACCTGAAAGAATCACAATGCAATACAATATTGATGTAAATGCCAAATACAAAATAATTAAATTTAGTGTTTAAGGATGCTTGCTTCAGAGATAAAACTGTAAAGAAATGTATGAATATGGTTATTGAAACAGTATGAGAGGTGGTTATCTTTTTTGGGGAGGGAGATGAGTACAGGGACCTGGCTGCAGGCTCTGGGTTCTGGTGATTTTTTTTTAACATGAATGGTGCCTACACAGGTAATCACTTTGTAATATATCATTAAGCATTTTTGTATTGTGAACTTTAGGAACACAAAATTGTATCAAATGTTAAAAGGAAATGAATACTTCAACAAATGAACTCAGCTGATACATGAAAAGAGGATAATGTCTAACTGTGCTAGTTAAACTGCAGAATAAACAGGAAAATACCAGCTAATTGCTCTTCTCTCTAAGCAGTGTGACAAACTGGCTTAGCTGACATGAATCCCTTGAGAAAGGCAGGTGGTCAGAATCCCTCTTCAGTGAAATTTTGAGGTTTCTGGGCAAGAGAGAAAACAATGTTTCATGTTTCAGATAGAGTTTTAGGTCTGAGCTAGGCATCTGTGTCCAAATATATAAGTAACCCGATGCAACTCAAGGAACAGCTAAGGCAGGTACTAGGAGCTAGGGCGGGAAGTCTATGTCTTTTAGAACTAAAGACAATTATATCAAGGAATGACAAAGAAAAATGCATAGCCTAAAGGTAATCATTTTGAATATTAAAGAAGCCAGACTGTGACTAGCATTGGCGTGTTCCTTTAGTTTGACAAGTTTACGAGCCAGGTTTGTACACAAAACCCTGAAACCTTCAAGTTTAACATTTCTTTGGAAAGAAGCATCAAATATCATCCTTATATTCAGAACAGTTTAAGATTCCAGCCAACCTTCCAGCCAACTTAGCTGTTCCTTGAGTTGCATTGGGTTACCTGTATATTTGGACATAGATGCCTAGCTCAGACCTAAGGCTCTATCTGAAACATGAATCATTGTTTTCCCTCTTGCCCGGAAACCTCAAGATTTCATTGAAGAGGTATTCTGACCACTTGCCTTTCTCAAGGGATTCATGTCAGCTAAACCAGTTTGTCACACTGCTTAGAGAGAAGGGCGATTAGCTGGTATTTTCCTGTTTATTCTGCAGTTTAACTAGCACAGTTAGACATTATCCTCTTTCCATGTATCAGCTGAGTTCATTTCATTTCATTTCCTGGCTCTCAGGTCCAGGAAGGATAAATCACAAGTGTCATGACCCAGGAGGGATGTATCCAGGGATGGGACAGAGCTGGAAAGGACCCACCAGCACCACAGCCATAGATATGCTGAACTGTGCAGTGATGAAAAACCCTAAGAAGACATGGTCTCGCGACTCAGCTCTGAGTTTAGAGAAATTGTGAAGTCAGAAATGAAAAGAAAGTTGTTGTTTGGGAGGAAGGTTATGATTATGATTAATGTGGGGAAATGCCTGGAAAGAAGGCAACATGATGTTATAGGAATTTTTATGATGCCCCCAAAGTATCATTTGCCTAGGGCTTCAACTTTTCAAATGCTCAGCATTTCTTATTATGGCTGCCCGACCGGTTTTGTGTCAAGAATCTTGTAGTTTCTTCAGGGAGGCTGTTTTCCTGTCTTCATATCATTCATGGAGCCCAAGTGAGGGTATGATGATTTGAGCTTCTAGGAGAGATCAATAATTTTATGTTCCATGAATGATCAAATACTGTACCCACTGTGACAGATTCATATTATTAGCATACAAGCAATATGGAGCTCAATATCAATGTCAGATTCAGTCGCTACAAGTTGAAAATGCATGAGACACCCAACCCCCGATCACTGCCAGCAAGGAGACACCAGCTAATCTGTAATCACAGGGACTACAAACAATTTCACTCTAAGATATGCAGTTACTCTTTCGTCTGTTTTCATAATGGGCTTCCAGCAGGCTAAAAAACCCAAACTCGCTCTCAACTCTCGGAAGTCCCCCTCTTTTTGTGTATTCTTCCTTTGCTCTCTGTGGCCTCTCCCAAGTGTGTACGGAATTTGCCCAAATTTCATTTCATTTTTTGATTGTCTGCCAGCCAGATAATAACAGGCATCTGATCAAGGGTTGAGTTAAGCGCTCCATCCAGCAGTATTTATGCAACATAAATTATTCATCCAGTACCACCATGGACAGATCGTGCTTTGATTATACAGTCATTTTTCCATCCATTCATTTACCAGACTAGCTGAGATCATAGGGGATCAGAGGAGCCACGCTTGTGAATAGATAATGAACTCAGGCTCTTCACCCTCTGTGTCCTCGGCTTCCCTTTTGGTGGTGAGCTCTCCATCAAGGGCCTTTGTGAAGATCAAATGAGGTGATAGATGTGAAAGTTCTTTAAATGGTAAATGTACTGTATAAATAGACGCAGTCGTCCTTGGGAAGTACACACTTCAAGTGAATGCTTTGGGGTCACAGATCTGCCTTTGAATGCCAACCAGTTGTGTGACCCTGGGGAACAGCTTAAGCTATTTGAGACTCAGTTTTATTATTTGTAAAATGAGACCAATAGCCATCTCTTAGGATGGGTGAAAGGATGCAATGAAATCACACCTGTACAATGCTAGGATGTCAGGCTATAGCAAGTATTCAATGAAGAATCTTTTCTAGCATGTGTGTGTGCTCAGTCATATCCTACTCTTTGCAATCCCATGGACTGTAGGCCACCAGGCTCCCCTGCCTATGAACTTTTGCAGTCAAAATACTGGAGTGTGTTGCCATTTCCTTCTCCAAGGCATCTTCCCAACCCAGGGATCGAACCCACTTCTCTTGAGTCTCCTGCATTGGCCGGCAGATCTTTACCACTAGTGCCACCTGGAAAGTAGTCTTTGGATCTTTGATGGCATTTCTCATTTTGAGGCACCATGGATATCATTATTTTTTGTTTCTTTTTCTTTAATATGCATATGTGCTTTTGCAGCTGCCAGTTTGATTCTAATTTCCTGAAAGGAGAAGGTTTTTACTTTCTTAGCTTCCTCCTCTCCCAGGGCCAAACATAGTGCCAAGTGTACGCATGTGATTTCATTGATTGCAGGAGTCCACAGATAGCTATAAAAGTGGAATCTCTATTCAGCAGATGTCTTTTCTTTGCATCTGCTCCCCTACTCCTAAGTAGGAAGACTTATGCTTACTACAAAAGAGGCAGTCTATGAACATGGGCAGACTATATAATAGGAAAATGACTCAGATAAGAATACAGACTCTTTCACTAATCTGACAGCAAAACCATCAAAACCTGGAAAGGTGGTCCATGAATGATTGCATGTGAACAATAAAAAAGGTTGATTCCTACACCCTTCAAGTGTTCAGCTTACTAAGATGACCTGCGATGTGTTAGGGAGCATGTGTTACCATTTCATGAAATTAAACTCTAAAAGTTAGAGCTATTGATAAAATTGTTTGTCTTATACATCAATTACTTTGCAGGGCTAACTGTGATTTGAGGAGACCAGGGCAAAATAAAAATCTGGGTCACTTCTTTAAAAAAAAAAAAAAAGAAAGAGCATGCCATTAAAAGCACTAAAACAAAAAAAAATATGATACAAATGAATTTATATACAAAACAGAAACAGAAACACGGACATAGAAAACAGACTATGAGAAACAATAAATGATGGAGAGATTGTTGAGAAAAGGGAACCCTCATCAACCCATCAGTTGGTGGGAATGCAAACCGATATAACCACGATGGAGAACAGAATGGTGATTCCTTAAAAAACTGGGATTAAAACTACCACATAACCCAGCAACCCCACTACTGGGCACATACTCTTAGGAGACCATAATTGAAAGAGACACATGTATGCCAATGTTCACTGTAGCACTATTTATAATAGCTAGGATATGGAAGCAACCTAGATGGCCACCGACAGATGAATGGCTAAAGAGGCTGTGGTACATATACACGAAGGAGTGTTACTCAGTTATAAAAAGGAACACATTTGAGTCAGTTCTAATGAGATGGGTGAACCTAGAGCCTACTATACAGGGTGAAGCAAGTCAGAAAGAGAAAGACAAATATTGTATGTTAACTCATATGATATGGGCTTCTCTGGTGACTCAGACAGTAAAGAATCTGCCCACAATGTGGGAGACCTGGGTTTGATCCCTGAGTTGGAAAGATCCCTTAATGAAGGCACGACAACACACTCCAGTATTCTTGCCTGGAGAATCCCCATGGAGAGAGGAGACTTGCAGGCTACAGTCCATGGGGTCGCAAAAAGACAGACACGACTGAGTGATTAAGCACAACACACAGCATGGAATATAGAAAGATGGTACTGATGATACTATTTGCAGAGTAGCAAAGGAAATACAGATATAAAGAACGGAATTTTGGTCACAGTTGGGGAGGGAGAGGGTGAGATGAGAAAATAGTATTGAAACACATGCATTACCATATGTAAAATGGATAGCCGGTGGGAACTTGCTGGATAATGCAGGGAACCCAAAGCTGGTGTTGTGCTTAGTCGCTCAGTGTGTCTGACTCTTTGGGACCCCGTGGACTGTAATCTGCCAGGCTCCTCTGCCATGGCGATTCTCCAGGCCAAGAATACTGAAATGGGTTGCCATGCCCTCCTCCAGGGTATCTTCCCAACCCAGGGATCAAACCCAGGTCTCCCGAATTGCAAGTGGATTCATTAACATCTGAGTCATCAGACTCTGTGACAGTTTAGCAGTGTGGGATGGGGAGGGAAGTGGAAGGGAGGTTTAAGAAGGAGGGGACATACGTATGCTTGTGGCTGATTCATGTTGATGTATGGCAGAAACCATCATAATATTGTAAAGTGATTATCCTCCAATTAAAAATAAAATTTAAAAATAGAAGAAAACAAAGCTTATGGTTACCAAATTGGAAAGGAGGGGAGGGATAAATTAGGACTTTGGGATTAACATGCACATACCAGATGGCATGGTGGTAAAGAATCTGCCTTTCCATGCAGGAGATGCAGGAGATGTGGGTTCAATCCTTTGGTCATGAAGATCCCCAGAGTAGGAGCCACTCCAGGCAACCCACTGCAGTATTCTTGCTTGGAAATTTTCATGGACAGAGGAACCTAGTGGGCTACAGTTTATGGGATCGCAAAGAGTCAGATATGACTAAGCATGCATGACTATACATAAAATAGGTAACCAAGAAGGACCTACAGTGTAGTAAAAGGAAATATATTTAGTATTTTGTAATAACCTGTAAGACAAAGAAAGTTGAAAAAAGGTGCCTGTATAACTGATTCACTTCTCTGTATAGCAGAAACTAACATAACATTATAAGTTAACAGTACATCAATTAAAATATATAAATAAATATGTTTTGAAAGTACTGAAATACTTATATAAGTGTTTTTCTTTCTTCTTGGTATTTTTGACCTGTTATGGTGTTTTTTTAATTGAGTGTCATGTTCCATCAGGCAAGGGAATGCTTCCCAGGTGAGTGCAGACTCTCGCAGGTGCCCATGGAGCCTCCCTGTGACTGGGTAAGTGGACCAGTTAAGGCAGTTTCCCCTCCTTCCAGCAGCCCAATGTAAGCCCCAAGCTCAGACCTCAGTGGAAAAGTCAGTGTACTTTTCCCATGGCCCCGCACGCCAGCCTATGGAGGATGAGTGACCCCAAGGGATTGTGAGGTCTGTTCCAGGGCAGGTACCGCATATGGTGTGTGCAAGACACTTGCCTCCACTGGCTCGTTGGCCTCATAGACTCTGGTGTTACCCAACTGGGGCAACGACAGCTCTGTCAAGTCCTCCCCAGAGATAACATAAAGTGTATGTTCATAGTCACCTCTCCCTAGGCATATGCTCACGTTATTACCATGAGGGGAGGAGGGTGGCTGTCCTTGTGTGAGCATCAGGGGGAGCCTGGGGCATTAGGAGATGAGGAAGAAGGCAGGCACCCTAGATCGGTTTGTGAGCCCAGCTCTAAGCTCTCTGCAAGTGTGTCTTTGTCCCAATGGACATCACTTGCAAAGACAAAATTATTAATAATTTCAAGGGTGCCCAGGGAGAGACCCTTAAGACCATGGAGCTCTGTGTGAATATGCTGGTTGCATGTTCATAAAACTTTCTCTGATTCCCTTATATTGCTGTTTTGTGGAACCACTTTCCTTGCAGCCAAGATGTAAATTATTACTTAATACTTCTCAAAAATTCTTCTTTTGTGCTTTTAATGTGATGGTGGGCTAGTAATAATCTGATTTGTTAGAATGTAAAGAGGATACAGGTTTAAATGAAAGAGTAAGTAAATCTCCTGTAAGGTATGTATGTGAACTTTAGGACCTCAACTTGGAAAAAATATTTTCTGATTACTTTTATTTTCTGAAATGTATTAAGGGAATCACTGTTGTATCTGTATTGAAAAGGTGATTCACCACTGCAGGGTTTCTAACTGGTGTGTGACAAAAAGCAATATGTTATGTGACAAATCATTTCTACTGTCATCTATAAAGCTGGGAATCATTATTCTGAATGTACTAAGATAATCTGTATAGACATTCTAATATGTATATGATAAAGTAACATTTCCCCTTCTTGTCTGAGAAATGACTCAAAAGCATAAGGAAGAGGTGTAACCAATGCAAGCTATGTTATAAATAAAAGTAATATAGGCATGAAGTAAGAGAGAAAGTTTGGGAGGGCAAAAGGATTAGAAGTGGAAGTAGTCTTCTGAGCTCCTCGTCTTTTATAGATGGTTGTGAAACACTAACATTTGACGTAATAGAGGAATAGGTGTATTCGAAGTGACACAGGTGAACTCCGAGAAAGACAACATAACAAACTAAAGCCAGGTGGTGACAGGTAAGTGTAAGATAGAGAAAAGACTAATTTAGCCATTGGCCATAGCCAGAGGTCAGAATCAGATGTCTTTAAGGAAACAGAATATTAAAGATATATAAAGTTATATATAGAGTTTATATATATAAAGTTTATATAAAGATATATAAAGATAGCTCTAAAGTTAATCACTAGAATAAATCTATTAAATTTCCAAATTTAATTATTTAATTATTTAAAATAATTTACTCTGATACACATATGCATATACGTGTGTGTATGTGTATATATATAATGGGCATATGATAATTTATACATATATATTATCATATGATTTTATATATATATATACATATATATATAAAAAAACTCATGATTGAGTTAGTTGCTCAGTCATGTCCGACTCCTTGTGACCCCATAGCCCTCCAAGCTCCTCTGTCCATGGAATTCTCCAGGAAAGAAACTAGAGTGGGTAAGCCATTCCCTCTATAAGGGATCTTCCCAGTCCAGGATTTGTGCAGGCAGATTCTTTACTGTCTGAGCTACCAGGGAAGCCCATAAAAATGACATATATATATGACACACACACACACACACACACACACTTATATATCTCTAAAATAAGGCCAATAAAAGACAGATTGTTGGAAAAATATTTTTGCAAAGTCATAAGAAACACAATTATATCAGAAACTGTTTGAAGGACTACAAAAATGCATTATTCCATGTAATACAATCTATAGAGTTAAATCCATATACCTAAAGAAACAAACATTCCAAGATTAAATAAAAGCAAACCCCAGCTCCATAATGTATCTGAGAAATACACCTGAAACAAATCATTCAGAGAGTTTGAAAATAAGATAACGAGCAAAGGTGAACCGGAATGCACCAAGGCAACTTTGTGAAGGCAGGAAATTAATTTCTTAGATTTCTCTATCTTCTCAGAGTCTGGTAACAAAAGGTCACTTCAGGCAAATTTGGGAAGGGGACTGGATTTTCTAAATGTTTCTTAATAGTCAGATATGAAGACAGACATATGCTATGGAGTCAATTGTTCTCCCCTCCAGATCTTGCTCTTCCTCCTCACACTGGCCCCGATAACTCTCAGTAGTCCCAGCTCATCCGCAGAGGCTAACTATGAACCCACAGAGGGGATACAGCTTTCTTTCTCAGTGAACTCCTTTTAACAGAGTCAGCTGAGTCAGGTCGGGCTGTCCAGGTCAGTCCCTGCATAGGGTAGAGCAGGAGCCAGGACAGGCAGCTCGAAGGATGGGATCCTGTCCCATGAAGCAGTGTTCCTCCTCCCCTAGGTTCCCATGGTGGGGACCTGCTTCAGCGGTGGCTGAACATGCTTGACTTCTCAGAGGTGTCTGAAAGTTCCCACTGTCCACTGCACTGGTATTTGAAGAGGGCTAGTTAGTGAGGACACCTCTGATTTTATGACCCAAACAAGAATATATATATATATATATAAAACAGAGGGTATGGAAAAATACACAGAAACAATAATAGACTATAATTCTCCTCTTTTATTCCATGAAAAATCAAGTGGACCAAGAAAAAAAAAAAAGTATATAGATGACTTATGGGTGTGTGCTAAGTCGCTTCAGTCCTATCTGACTCGGTGACCCCATGGACTGTAGCCAGCTAGACTCCTCTATCTATGGAATTCTCTAGCTAAGAATACTGGAGTGGGTTGCCATGCCTTCCTCCAGGGCATCTTTACAACCCAGGAATTGAACCCCTGTCTCTTATGTATCCTGCATTGGCAGGCAGGTTCTTTACCACTAGCAACACCTGGGAAGCCCAAATAAATGATTTAAATAATGCAATTTTTTAAAGTAATGTGATTTTTAAAGTAGACTTAATAATAGATCTATCTATTTTAACCTCTATAGCCTGATAATTGTGATGATAAACACTTGAGATGATCCATAGAAACTTCTCAATGACTGATGAGAAAGAGTGTATGAATATATTCTCCAAAATAAAAATAATGCAAGCAATACTATCCGATCATGATGAAGCAATTCTGGAATTAGCATAAAAGCCAGAAAATCAATTTATTCTACTTCTGATAAATTAAATAACAACAGAAGACAACAACAACAAAGTAAAACAATTCCTGAGCTAAACAGTAAATCAGTTCAATTCAGTCTCTCAGTCTCGTCGGACTCTTTGCGACCCCATGAATCACAGCATGCCAGGCTTCCCTGTCCATCAAAACACTGGAGTTCACTCAGACTCATGTGAATCAAGTCGGTGATGCCATCCAGCCATCTCATCCTGTTGTCCCCTTCTCCTCCTGCCCCCAATTCCTCCCAGCATGAGGGTCTTTTCCAATGAGTCAACTCTTTGCATGAGGTGGCCAAAGTACTGGAGTTTCAGCTTTAGCATCAGTCCTTCCAATGAACACCCAGGGCTGATCTCCTTCAGAATGGACTGGTTGGATCTCCTTGCAGTCCAAGAGACTCTCAAGAGTCTTCTCCAACACCACAGTTCAAAAGCATCAATTCTTCAGCACTCAGCTTTCTTCACAGTCCAACTCTTTTTTTTTTTCCCACTGGAAAAACCATAGCCTTGACTAGATGGAACTTTGTTGGAAAAGTAATATCTCTGCTTTTGAATATGCTATCTAGGTTGGTCATAACTTTCCTTCCAAGGAGTAAGCGTCTTTTAATTTCATGGCTGCAGTCACCATCTGTAGTGATTTTGGAGCCCCCCAAAATAAAGTCTGACACTGTTTCCACTGTTTCCCCATCTCTTTCCCATGAAGTGGTGGGACCGGATGCCATGATCTTCATTTTCTGAATGTTGAGCTTTAAGCCAACTTTTTCACTCTCCACTTTCACTTTCCTCAAGAGGCTTTTGAGTTCTTCTTCACTTTCTGCCGTAAGGGTGGTGTCATCTGCATATCTGAGGTTATTGATTATTTCTCACGGCAATCTGGATTCCAGCTTGTGCTTCTTCCAGCCCAGCCTTTCTCATGATGTACTCTGCAAATAAGTTAAATAAGCAGGGTGATAATACACAGCCTTGATATACTCCTTTTCTTATTTGGAACCAGTCTGTTGTTCCATGTCCAGTTCTAACTGTTGTTTCCTGACCTGCATACAGGTTCCTCAAGAGGCAGGTCCGGTGGTCTGGTATTCCCATCTCTTTCAGAATTTTCCACAGTTTATTGTGATCCACACAGTCAAAGGCTTTGGCATAGTCAATAAAGCAGAAACAGATGTTTTTCTGGAACTCTCTTGCTTTTTCGATGATCCAGCATACTAGATACTAAAAAAGGCAGAATCTCTACAAAATGATATCTAAAGATTTTTCTTGAAACTGGAGGTTGAGGTTTGACTCCCATTTGAATGAATGGAATGAGAGTAAAGAAAAAGACAGACAGAATGCATAGCTTTCTCACTACCTTGGGACCATTCTGTGAATTCTGTTGGTGTTGTTTTTGTCTGCAGCAGAATAGGAACTGAATCCTCAAATGATTGAGTGCCTTGCCCAAGGCATGACGACAGAACCAATGAATGAAAAAAGCTGGGATGAAGAGCCTAGTCACATAACTTCTTGGCCTGTGCTCCTTTCATCTGCAAAATCAGCCTGAGTCCAGGATATAATTATGCCCTGAGGCTGTCTTTATTTTATTATTCTGCAATTTTCCCTGGTAGTTTCTTCATTTGTTTCACATAACAGTTTACTTAATATTTTTTTTATTTCTTTGAAAAGTGGCCCAAGGGACTTGAACGAATGCCTTTGGCCTTGCTTTTAATATTTGCAAAAGAGAACTCAAAGGTCCCTGTTTTTTAAAATTCAATGCATTTTGCTTCCTTGATATTTAATCTTATGTTAGGTGGTGATGGAGAAGATTTGGAAGCCTTGGTGTTTAGAAGGGATTCAGTGTGGGGGAAGGTCATGGATGTCCTTAACGTTGGCAGCAGGTCCTAGAAGACTTGTAAGCATTCATTTCTGTTGGTGGCAGAAGCCTGTCAATGATTCTATGTCAGGAACCTCATCAGCTCTTGAGAGAGAAACGGTATAGCAAAGCTATAGTTGGTTTGAGACAGAAATACTGCCTCTGTTAAAAACAGCTACTGCTGCTAAGTCGCTTCAGTCATGTCTGACTCTGTGCGACCCCATAGATGGCAGCCCACCAGGCTCCCCCGTCCCTGGGATTCTCCAGGCAAGAACACTGGAGTGGGTTGCCATTTCCTTCTCCAATGCATGAAAGTGAAAAGTGAAAGTGAAGTCTCTCAGTCGTGCCCAACTCTTAGCGACCCCATGGACTGCAGCCTACCAGGCTCCTCCGCCCATGGGATTTTCCAGGCAAGAGTACTGGAGTGGGATGCCAGAGCACATGTCTAATAAAATCAACATAATTCTGTCTGGAAAAAGGCCTGAAACAAATGATCAATTGGGGTGGCCTTTTAAGCTGTTTGTGTTGATAATGTTGATCTGCTGTTTCTGTCTTTGTCCAAGCATCAGGCATGTATTTGCATAGTTTCCCGACATTCTGGTCTATGGGTTTATTAAAACTGGAGTGAGTGAAATTAAATAAAATTTCATGTTCAACTTTGGAATCTATTCTATAACCAATAAATGCCTTGTCTGGATTTCTCTCTAGCACCTGCAGCTGAGCAGAAGGAGGCTGCCTTAAATTCCTCATCCACCTCACGTACATTCTATCTTGTGTGATCGTACAGCACTTGCCCACCCTTGCCTGAGATTCTTTTGCTTCTTTTGTTTTTAATATTTACTTTTATGAGTTTCTTCAACTGTGCTGGTTCATATTTGGGGCATACATGAGCTTTGACCTTTGTTGCAGCATGTGGAATCTTTAGTTGCGGTGTGTGGGATCTACTTCCCTGACCAGAGATTAAACTTGGGACCCCTGCATTGGGAGCACAGAGTCTTAGCCACTGGTCTACCAGGAAAGTTCCTCTTTTGTTTCTTTTCAGCTTTGTTCTTTCAGATTGACCTACCTGGGAATCAGCACCACGTTGGAGGACAACACCAGATGGGTAGTGTAGAATTCTTATTACAAGTGTGAGATCTGATGTCAAAGAGTTGTTTGAGTTTGGAGTCTGGTTCTTTCACTCAGTATATGTAAATCTGAGCAAGGCACTTAATTTTTCTTGTTTTCTCATTTAATAAATGGGGTTAGTACTTGCTTTTGAAAGGAAAAAGGAATATTATATGCATAAAGCAGTTAAAACCATCAATGTATTGTAGTATTAATCAAAAATGTTAGCTAGGATTATTTGCATTGTCATGGGCAACATTATTACTGTGACTCATCCCAAGACTTGCTTATCTCCCTAAAACCTGTGATCTATGTTTGGCCAAGGTCTATGTGTCCTGCTCCTTTCTAGTTAAAGCACCTGTAATAAGAAGGGTGGCTACTAATGGACTCTTCCCACAGTGCTTCTTAATACCCTGTGGACTCCTGCAAGCACAATGCGCATCCTTGAACTTGATCTTGATGGGCCTAATAATCTATGTGGCCTGCTTTTTCTGACTCCAAAAATCCTGTCTGCCTTTTGATCTTCAAGACAATGTCTTCCTGTCCTGGGCTCACTCTTACACTCCATTCCACAATCGGTCTAACTGCTGGGTCTGTCGAGCACTCCCCTCTTCATCAATGGAAGGTTTCCCATGATGGGCATCTCCACTTCAAGGAAGGGACTTTCTTTCTCTAAGTCTGCAAATACCTGTGACAACAATCATATGTGAAGCCTCTTCTTAATCTGATGACATCTAACAATCCTAAAATAGACTGGTACAACACTTTGTAGCTTAACTGTGGACATAATGTGACCTTTAACTTTGCTGATTGTTCCGTTCTTCTGTTTGCTCCCTGAATCTGTAACCATGTGACTGATTTGTTTCTAGCCGCATGAAGGCTTTTAAGTTACAAATGGTTGCTCAAACTTCTGCTACTGCAGCAGCTTTCTCCAACTACTTCTTGGCGCCCCGGGATCAGAAACTCTCAATATGAGGGTTAGGAGAACATGTTGCCTCACCAATTTAGGGATGATGTCCCTTTCCCTAGGCAACATAATTCTCCTAAAAGAAAACAGGGGAACAAGAGGATAATAGATAGGAAGGCTAGGAGTCTCCAAATGGAGAAAATAGGCTGCAAGTGTCAGACATTTTTTTCTCTCTCTCTTAAGCAGCAGGAGGAAACAAACTACAAGTGTCAGATTTTTGGTTTCCCTGATAGCTCAGTTGGTAAAGAATCCCCCTGCAATGCAGGAGACCCTAGTTTGATTCCTGGGTTGGGAAGATCCCCTGGGGAAGGGATAGGCTACCCACCCCAGTAATCCTGGGCTTCCCTTATGGCTCAGCTGGTAAAGAATCTGCCTACAATGTGGGAGACCTGGGTTCAATCACTGGGTGGGGAAGATTCCCTGGAGAAGGTAAAGGCTACCACCTCCAGTATTCTGGCCTGGAGAATTCCATGGACTGTATAGTCCATGGGGTTGCAAAGAGTCGGATGTGACTGAGCGACTTTTAATGTAAATGTAAATAAGAAGGGAATGCCTAAGGCATTTCAAAAGCTGCCCTCTTATTCTGTTTTTCCACTCCATTGAGTCTCATGATTCCTGATTCTTCAGCTCAATTTCCCAAATTTCAACTGTCATCTCACTTATGGGGAGGAAGTCAGTGTGGTACAGACTGTACAGTGGTGGTACAGACTGTGGTACAGTGTGGTACTGTGGTACAGTGTGGTACAGACTGTACAGTCTGTGTACAGGAAGTCAGTGTGTACAGGAAGTACAGTGTACAGGAAGTCAGTGTGGTACAGACTGTACAGTCTGTATACAAGAAGTCAGTGTGTACAGGAAGTCCTGTGTACAGGAAGTCAGTGTGGTACAGACTGTACAGTCTAGTGTACAGACCTAGAAACGGATGCCAGACTCTGAATAGTGCTAGGTTTGAATCCTTCCTAAATCTGCCCCTTACTTATTATACTTATTGCTTATTCTATGCAATTTTTCTTAACTTATTTTATTTCTTTGCACTTAAGTTTTCTGTAAGTTTCTTCTGTAATCTACACTAGGTAACATCAAACACATGATGTTATATTGAAATCAGAGCTGGATTCAAAGTCCTATATCAAAGTTTGATACATAATTCAGTTAGCTTTTTGACACTTAGCATGTGTCAGCTGCCATTCTAGATTCTAGGACACAAAAGTAAATATGGCAGAGTTTACCCTCAAGGGAATTGAAACTGGGTGAATGATAGATACACAAACCAAAGTGGTCACTCTAATGTGTAAATATCCAGACTTGGTGTCCTAGAAGAGAGACATCTCCCCTAAACTTTGGGCTGAAAGGAGTCTTCTTATGTTAGAGTAAAGTTAATTGAGGCTGAAAGAATTGTTCAGGCACTAAGGACGTGAAGGGCACGTAAAGAACATTTAAGTAAAGCCCTCAAAATGAAGAGTGTACAGGGAGCAATAAACCCATTGATATGATCAGAACTTAGAGTGTGAGGAGAGATGTGGTGGGAGATAAATCTGAACAGATAAGGAAGATCTAAATTGTTCGGTTCTTCAGGGCTGCATGAGGGACCTTGGAATTTATTCACAGATAATAGGGAGACAATGAAAGTCAGGGGGGATTAGTCAATAAATAGTAGATGGTATTATTATGACTGCTCTTAAATGGGGCAATCGGCTCAGAGCATCCTCAGACTGACAACTGATGTTGCCAACATAAGCTTGATCCCTCATCCGTGTGATATCTGTTCAACAGAGCTGTTGACAATTTATACCCTTTCTCAACTTTCTCAGAGGAATAAAGTCAGTTTATCTAAAGCTGTTAGCCATTCCTCAGGCTGACATCTTGCCAGTCTACCCTCTCCACACCCCAGCTCTAACTATCCTATGCTGGCACAGATAGTTACATAAGGCACAGACTCTGGGGTAAGACTGTCCAGATATAATCCCAAATCTAACACTTTCTAACTTTGCCTCTGGACATTTTTGCTTGTCCTTCAGTTCTTCAATTGTAAAATGGGGATAACAATTGTATATCACCCTCAGCATTGCTTTGATGATTGAATGAATTGATATACATAATATCATTAAAACCATCTCCAGCATATAGTAAGTAGTAAGTACATTTGACTTCTGTTAATTCTCTAAATTGTGTAAACTACCCCCTCCCCAGCCCCTGCCATTCCATCCTGAGATACGTGCTTCAGAGGTACTCCACACAGTTCCTCAAGTAGAGCACAAAGAAAACCATGACCCCCCAGATCTTCAGCACAAAGCACTGTGTGTTCAGTGCCACTGTCACATGCTAAGTACAGTGAGACAAAGCAGGTTTTAGTGCTGCCAGAATGTCTCTAAAGGGGGCTTGATTAAAATGTGAGCAGTATATCATTCAACCATAAAGAGAAACAATGCCATTTGCAGCACCATTGATGAACTTAGAGCTGATCATACTAAGTGAGGTAAGTCAGAAAGAAAAAGACAAATATCATATGATATCACTTATATATGGAATCTAAAAAAAAAGACACAAAAATGTATTTATAAAACAGAAATAGACTCACAGACATAGAAAAGATATGGTTATCAAAGGGAAGGGGGAAAGGGATAAATTAGGAGGTTGGGATTAACATATACACAGCACTATATATAAAATATTGGGTTGGCTAACCCAATAGCTAAACAAATGGATGCACTGTATAGCACAAGAAACTCAGTATCTTCTGATAGCCTATAATGGAAAATAACCTAAAATATATATATATATATATATATATATATATTTTTAGATTTGGTTTTAATCTGTGTTTACACAACTTGCATACTGATTACTTTGTTTATTTGCTTATTCATACTCTAATGGCTCCAACATTCTTGTCAGGAAAATTCCATGGACAGAGGAACCTGATGGGCTATAGTCCATGGGTCGCAAAGAGTTGGACACAACTGAGTGACTGAGCATGCATGCATGCATATTCTAATGATGATGGTGGACTAAAGAAAACACCTTTCTTTGTCATCGAAGGATGTAGAAGTTGAGAGGAGAGGATGGTCAGAAAACAAAGGCTTCCTGGTGGTGATGGAACCACAGTGAAGCAACAAGACAGAATTTTAAAAAGTAGACTTTAGCATCAGAATATCTGTGTCAGAATCCCAACAAGACCCTTCATTGGTTTGGCATTCCCTGGACAAGTCACCTAACCAGTGCATTGTGTTCTCTGAAAACCAAGGGTATTTAAAGTATTTTTCTCACTGAGATAATGTGAGAATTTGATGAAATAGCATATGCGAGCATGCTTCATATGCTCTAAAGGAACATCCCAATTCTAGTTATTATTAGAAATGAGTCATGTTTGGATGGCAGATAAGTGTAATGACAGTACACTCAGAGAAATTATATAGATAAATGAAAAGATTTGGCTTACTTGAGAACACAGAGGAAAACAATTTGACCAGACTAGTGAATACATTTCACCAACTAGTTCACTGGAATAAGTAAGACCTGCTTCCTATCCTTGAAGAGCATTAAGGCTAATCAGGGAGACAGTGAGGGCTTTGCAAGAGAGTTTCTGTCAGGGAGTATAAAAGGGATATGCCTGGAAATGGGTGTCTAAATTCCCATAAGAACGGGTATTAACTCACTAGCAACAGAATTGATTGTACCAGCAAAAAAGGAAGCTGTTGGAATTTTTATGTGTGATAATGATGGACTCAAACTCAATTTTTTCCTGCATGCCTATTGCACAAAGGGATTTCCTTCTAGTTCTTTTAGCAGAGTTTCCATATAGCACACGGAAATGTGTTTAGATGGGTAGATATATAATGGGGCAAAATCAAGTCCAACTAAGTAGGCTACTTATCTAAACATAAATGGGAACTCAAGAAAATTAATGAAAGTTGAAGTATTCCTGGGGCAAGGATACTGGAATTGTTTGGGGGAATTGTATAATAGAATAGAATAAAGCAATATACAAAGACTTCAAACTTGTGCACGTCAACGAAAATAGGAAAGTATCAGAATAATCTTTGAGAGGTGGATGGGGGAGAATGTCCAGGATATCACTGCCAAAGATCCTGAAGAGTAGGGTTTAAGAGACTTCTGGAGACTGATGGATTTAGTTTTGAATCTCTGCTCTCATATCTGCTCATCGGGCAACCTTAGGCAGTTACTATTTTCCTATCTGAGCCTCATTTTCTTTATGTAGAAAATGGAGCTGACATTGTTGATTTCACATGGTTGTTTCAAAAATTAAATAAAGACTTAAAAGTATTTACCACGATGACTGTCATTCACTGTGCATTCAATAAATATTGACTGACAAAAACTAAAATAGAGAAGAAAGAAGCATGCTCATGAATTTTTTTTAAAAGACAAGCTAAAACAAATAACCTTAAAAATGATATCATTATCCTCAATGGAAGGCAGCAGAAGAGAGATTCATGCATAACTCATTCAGAAACAAGGTATCAAGGACATAATACACTTGGATACTTTCCTGTGGAAATAGGAGCATTAATATTTGCCCTCATGGACTTCACTAGTGATCCAGTGGTTGAGATTCTACCTTCCAACGCAGGGGACATGGATTGAATCCCTGGTTAGGGCACTAAGGTCCCACATGCAGTGGGTTGCAGCCCATAATTTTAAAAAATTGAAACAGAGGATTAATTATTTTTAAAAAATACAAGGAGCTTCCAGGACAGAGAAAGAGCCGGATAAGTCCATGGACAGTTACAGTGAGGGATTCTGTTTCAAAGGAGGAGGACAATTTCCACCCTAGTTGATTCTTCCCCTCAAAGGGTTAATTTACTCTGTCATATTCCCACAGACTCAGGCTGATGCTCAGTGATGCTGCCATCTTATCCATGGGCAACGTCAATCCTACAGAAGTCACCATTAGAGCTGTTTCACATCTCACCCACAAACTAGTTCTTCCTGGGCACCTCTCATATTCCAGGAACTCTGAGTACCTCTAACCATGCAACTTTCAGGGCCCTCTTCAGTTTCGATGGTACTCTGGGCCATTTAAGAAAAATAAATGCCAATTTTCAACATACTTTGCTTTTATATACTGGAAGTCTTTTGCAGTATATTGATTAAAAGAAAAAGAAAGCTTTGGGGTCATCTTCAGGAATATTGTTATAATATATCTACAAATCTATGATGTATCCAGTATGGCCAATCTCCAGCCCTCAGCTGATGTATCCTTATACAGTGTTCAATGGACAAGATCGTATGAGTAGTCCTGGCAGATATGACTTATTCCTATTTTCAGATGGACATAGGGTTCAGCTAGATTAATAGAATTGCTTCAAATCATATAACTTTAGAAAAGGACTGAGCAGAAACTAAATTTATGTGGGTCTGACTCTAAAAGTCCCTGCTCTTTCTGAAACGCTGATTCCTGGAAAGTATTAGTTCCTTCTGGTGAACATTTCCGTCCTTCTCTGCAAAGAAAAACGATTTGAGTTTTTATCAATACATTTAGATCATCTCTTATAACTCACCAATCTTCTCTGAGTCATTGTACTAAAGCACTTCCAATTCATTAGGTATTCCTTCTCTTTAGTCTGTGTTTCAAACACACTATTCAACCTTTATCTACACCAAACTCTATTTACCATCCCATTTAGCTCTCTATTAAACTGAGGGATCCAAATGAGCAAATTCCTCTTCCATCAGAATGCAGTGGGTCTCATTATCGGTTATTTCCCATAATTTAGTAGTGTCTGCAAATTCCCAAGCTTGCTTTCGAACACTGCGGATGTGATATCAGTAATACAAATCATGCAAGATAATGTTGAGTTGAAATAAGCATCTTTGTTTTCACTCCCATCAAGCTGACACTCCAATGGAATGCTATTATTACTGTAGCCTATATTCCAGGAGCTATTTTCCCTATCTTCTATCAGGATCTGGAGATTAGAAAAAGTATTAAAATAAGTTCAAACTAGATATCTGCATGATGAAATATCAACAGTGGCTTTGTTGTGCTTTGCCTTTAAAATGTCAAATGTGCTTTAATTTTTAATGTGACTATGGCTGCACATTCCTCCTAAAAGAAAAAGATCCTGTCATCTTCTATACTAACCTGAAATGTCTAGTCTCTAATCATTCATATTCAGGAATTTATAGAGAGTCATCAAGCATTCATTTGGTACCAAATCAGGACTGAGTTTCTGATGGTTAGATAATCATCAGTCCTCAAAATGCAAGTCAAAAATCTACAGGGAGTAATTATAACAGGTACCATTTATTCAATATTAGTTACATGCAAGCTTCAACTAAAGGCTTCACATACATTTACTATTCCTCACCACAAACTCTCAGGTAGTTCTACTAATTTCCCATTTCCCTGATAAGAACACAGAGGATAAAAAAGGTCAAAGAACTTTCCGAAACCATATAGTGAGATATCAAAACAAGATTCTAACATACGCTTGCCTAGTTTCACAGGCCATGGTCTGGTTCATAAATGATTTGGTGATAATAATTATGAAATCAAAGAATGTGAACAAGATGAAGAAGACCTGGTAAAATCCAGCCTCTTACCATAAGCTGTGCGTGCTATACTGAAAGATGTCCTTTCCTTAATCCTCTTCCCCTTTGCTGATACAGATTATGTCAGCAAGAAAGGATGCCTTTCATTCTGTGAGGGGAGATAAAGTTACTGCAAATATCCCTGAAATATGATGAAAGGCTGTTGGAAGACCAGGTGTTTAATGGGAACAGAAGGATGCTGATGACCCAGAGAAGTGAGTGCAGGTTGTTGAAATGGTAAATGAAAGTCTAATCCCCATTATTTCACGGCCTTGATAGGGTGGATAATTAAATGCACAGGCTTAAAAATTTGTCAACAGATTGTGCTCCCTGCTATTACTACATAAGGATCTGTAGTTCTTGTCTTGTTTTCCACTTTAGTCACAGAACCCCGGACATGCACACTAAAGAGCCACTGAAGGAATGACTGCTCTCCATAATCATTCTCAACCCATTTCTACAGTATAACTTGAGGTGCAGCTTTTAGGGAAAGCTGGAAAATATACAAAAAGAGAAAGCAAAGTAAAGACTATAGTTCTGAGATGGAGCAGGTGGAATAGAAAGGTAATCCCTGAAGAATGACTAATTGGAGGGCAGAGAGACTGTTGATTGGTTAGTGCCAAGGGTTAGGACAGGGGACCATGCATGCACTGAAATTGAGATAAACCTAAAAGAGAAAAAATAGGTTCAATCCTATGGAGGAGGCAGGACTGGTTAAGAAGAGGAAACTATATGTATGTCAGAGTGGAAACTCCAAAGAGGAAGAGACCAGAAGTTTCCTGTTTTGCATCTTGAATCCAGTGAATTCAAATACTCACCATCATCTTCTTAGTCAGCAAAAGGATGAAGAGCCAACTAAACACAGGTGAAAACGTCAATATATTTTATCTTCAAATTTTGGAAACCCTCAGTCACACTGAAAAGAGACAGATGTCAGGGCAGAGTGGACAAGAAATCCACTAGCATTAAGTACCTACTGTGTGCAGAGCCTTTGGTAACTTAATTGAAAATATATAGTAAGTAGGGTGATGCCCCTGCCATTGATAAGAATTGTTTTGGTATGGAAAACCTTTGCTTGGCTCAGGTTCTATCATCCTTCTTCCTCCACTTTAGTAGTCGCTCTGACTAGGTCTGGCTCATTGAGTTTTTAGACCAGACAGAATATGGGGCAGGCACAGGTCAGCTCTCCAGGGGGAGATCTACCCTGAGGCTAGAGGTCAGAGGGCTGCTGTCAGTCCTTGAAGTTAGGTCTGACACTGATGTCTGGTAAAAGTGTAGAAAATCAGGCATTTTAAATGCTTCTAAAGTGTGAGAATTCCCACTCTCAAATCTGGGGACAAAAGAAGAGGGGTTCCCCAGAATCTGAGCAACTCCCACATTCTTGGAATGCTATACAACTTGATAAGGCAGCCTGGGTCAGTGTCACATAAAACACTCTTCACTCCTATGGAAATATCTTTTGGGTCTAAAAACTAGGACAATATATGTTGCACAAACAACTGATTCCTTTTTAAGGTTTTAAGCTTTTGGGTGCTGGCTTTTGTGACTAATGATGAATCGCTCTCTGTGCTGGTCAAGTGGAAGTCCAAGGCAAAACTCACTACCTCCTGCTAGCATTTTTCTTGGCATTCTCACTTCCCTCTTTTATTCTTTGCATGATGCAATTGCTTTTTTATTCAATAATTGTGGGTTATTTGTAATTTTACAAAAATTACCCCTAACACTGTTGGACTAAGGCAATGCACAATGATATTTTTAAAAAAGTGAGTGACAAGAACAAGCACAGAGGTCGAGAGACAAAACCTGGTTCCCTCATAGCCATGGCCCTTCAAGTGGTCCTATTGGAAATTTAAGTAGGTAAGAACTATTTCCACAATTGGCTATGGTTCAAGATTTTGAGCTATGGTGAGGAGGGAAATGTTGGTGAAAAAATCTGAGGTCTAAACAGCTCCATCACTCTCCTGCTGGGTCACCCTGGGCACCTCACTAAACCCATCTGTTTCTCACCTCATCTAGAAAGTGAAAGAATTAAATTGGTTCGAAGTTGACAAATTTGATTCATGGCCGGTCTATACAACCTGCAAGCTAACAGTGATTTTTAAGCTTTCAAAGAATTATTAAAGAGGAGGAATGAGGAGATGGAGAAGGGGGAGAATAGGCAAGGGAGAGAGTATCTGGCTGACAAAACCTAAAATATTTACTATCTGTTCCATTCTAAGGTTTATTCAGTCGTGGATGAGTGGATGGCTGTAGTCTCTTCAAGCCTTCAGGTTTCTCCATAGTTTCATGACTAGCTTTACTCTAGAGGATGTTGACCCAAATAAATCCCTTAACTTTCCTGTATCTTAGTTTGCCCCCCTGTTGTAATGGGTATAATAAATGTAACCCAGCATAGTGATAGGAGAATTATAAAGCCCAGAAAGAGATCTTGCTTTAACAAAAAACAAAAAGAGATGCTCAGAAAACAAAATATAATAAAAACAGAAAAGGGCATCAGAAGTGACGTAAGGAACATTATCTGTATAAGTTCAAAAGGACACCAACTCAGACTGACACAAAGGCGACATGGAAGCTAAGGACCTGTCATATATAAAACATATACAAAGCAGAAGGCCCCATATTCCCCAGGAATATCAGGTCATGTGTATTTGACCTACTTTGGGCTTTTCCCAGAAGCCATCTTCAGACACTCTGTGCTGTTTTCACCTGAACACCTTAGGTCACAGAAGCTGTCATCTAACTTCATGAACTGGGGACTTGTGATCTGCCTTGTGGTCCACATCTTCTCCAGATGTGGATGGAATCCCCACACAGACACTTGTCAGGATCCCCAAGTCTAATTCATCTTCTTTCCACTCCACTGTGCTTTTTCTTCCTTTGAATGTCACTGCCATTTATCCATGGATATAAACACATAGTTGCTGAGACCCTGTTATGATCCAGGTGCATTAAATATCGTATTTCTTTTAATTTTTCTAGCAGTTCTGTGAGTGAGTCTTGTAATCTCATTTGGAAGGCTTAGAACTGATAAAGGAACAGGTGCAGAGTGGTGAAATAACATTCCTTGACCACAAATTAGTGTATGGTGGGGTCACGAGCACAGGCTTTTTCTCCATCATGTTGTTTTCATGCTCTAACAATCACATGGGTTTGACACATGCAATGCATTCCTCTTCTTCCATCACATTCAGTCTGTTGCCCAGATCTGGGGAGCGCTCCCTCTTGGTATCCTTTCCTCCTTTCCCCCTGTCTTTATCTAAATCCAGACCTGTTCAAACTGTCCTGGCCCCTAGTGGCTCCCTACATTGAAAGTATATCTTTATTCTGGTCCATTCTGGCCCAACTGCAAGGTTAATCTCTAAATCATCCTGAGTTTATACTCCTCTGTTCAAAAGTTTTGATATTCTTTTAATTCTTCTCCCATCAAGTCCAACTTACACTTGACCACTCATTATGTGGCCCCACTTTGGAGGCTTTGTTTATTTCTCATATGTCTCTCTCCTAATCAGATGGGTCCATTCTTCCCTGTGTGAAGAATTTCTTTCCATCTCTACCCAGACCCCACATCTCCTCACCCTGCCTCTAAACCCTGCATATCACGGACCTCCACATGTTCTTCATATATACTTCCTTCTCATTTTCTCCTTTCCTTAATTCTTAAAGCACATATCATTTATTATATTCTTACTGGGTACTCAGCAAAATGGACTTGATCTATTTTACAGAGCACAGATTTTGCTTAAAAGCTCAATTAGATGCTAGCTCTTTCAGTTAATGTTTAGCATTTAGCGAATTACTCAGTCCCTCCAAGTGTCAGATTTCTCATGTATAAAAAGGAGACTAATAATATCTATTTTGAAAGGTTTATTTTGAGGAACACTATATGTTTTGTATACTGGCTAGTATATAGTAGGCAATCAATGCATATTTCCTTATTTTTAAGTTACCACTGTGTTTCTATAATACACCCTTTTCAACCCAGGACTTCTTTTCCATAGTTTAGTATTGTTTTCTCATTATTTATTTTTAAATTTTTTAATTTTTTTTTTTTTTTTTAGTATTGTAACACCTTCATTGAATTTGTTACACTATTACTTCTGTGGGGTTTTTTTTCTTTTTTCTTTTTTTGGTTTTTTGGCTGCAAGGCATGTGGATTCGCAGTTCTCTGTTCAGGGGTCAAACTCGCACCCTCTGCATTGGAAGGCAAAGTCTTAACCACTGGATCATCAGGGAATCCTCACTCATTATTTCTTCAATGTGAATAACAATGGAAGGGACCAGGCATTACAATTATTCTACACTACAATGTAAATAACACAGGAGAAGGGGGCATAGATGTTTCTTCTAGAGTTAAATTATGCTTTAGGATTGTGTTGAACATATAGGAACTAATCTATACATTTTGATATTGATTGATTAAAGCCTCATAGGTAACAGGACAAATCAATGGCTTTTCCTTCAACCCCAGCTAAAATAATCCATAAAATCCCATGAGAAAGCTTATATTCAGCTAATGCTTTGAAAATTCTCTTACTCATATTTGCTTAGAGGAAAACAAATATTCTCATCAAAAGAATTACTTTTATTTTAGAAAAAGATCAGGTAAAAATTAAAGTATAATTTGGATGGATAATATAATCATCCCAAATTCTTTCTCAATGTAGGCAGCATGTTTTTGCTAAATAAAGCAAAGTTCAATCAGGAAATATCTTCTTACAAATGTAAGATAATTTGGGGGAGGGAGCAGATTAGACTTTCTTTTCCTTATTCATTCATTCACTCAATATTGTTTCTTGAGGCTCTACTATGTAATGGCCAGTATAGGTGCTAGGACTGTAGAGATGAAAGATTTAGTTCTTTCTCACAATGACCCCACTCACAAGCGTAAGGACAGACATACAGAGAAGCCATAGTGGTATGAGATGACTGTCATGTCACATGTGCGAAGTTAGCCCTGAGGATTCTTCACAGCTCAGAGGCCAAGATTTGAAGGATGTCCACAAATAGACTAGGAAGGCTGGATTAATGGGGAAATCAGGGCATTTTAGGCATCCATTGCCCTTGTAAATACTGTTATCTCATTAGAGCTATGCTTCTCTAAGTTGTATTCAATACACCAATAAATGGATTAATTCATTGCCCTTTTATAGTAGCAGAAGGTACAGCATGGAGCAAGGAGCTCTAAACTAGGAGACATATTTTGAAACCAATTACCCTTTGGGCTAACTAATTCTCAAAATCTATCATTTTAATGAATAAAGAAGTTCTTCCTCTAATTGACTTTACACAGTTGTTATGAGACTTGAGAATGATATTTATTAAACTGATGTGGAAAGCTTTTGTTCCTCTGAAAATATCAGAGAACACTGTAGGAAGACACAAGTATAGAGGGTAAAACGTAGGCTGGGAAGTTAGTCCCATGAAGGCCCCAAATTCCAGTTATTTTGTGTTCCATCTGTGTGCTCTAAGGCAAGGTTCTCAAGCTTTCTGAAAGCTGAATACTTCATATGTAAAACTGGGAAAACACTAGGAGAGTGGGGGAAAATAAAGGAGACACCACAAGTCAAATACATGGTACATAGTAATCCAACAAAATATCTGTGTTCTCTTCTTGTACTTAAAAAAAAAAAAAGCGGGTCTCTAGCTTCTGGGAGATGGAGGTGACATATATTTTCCCATTCCTCCCACTAAGTGCAATAAACATCCTAGACATTATATTTAAAACAAGCACATGAAGACTCTGAACATTAGAAAAGAAAATGCAGTCTGGCTAGGGAACTTGGGAACTGAGGAATGACACACTGGGAAGTACCCTGAGTTTTCTTCTTGCCTCACATACCAAGCATGGAGCTGAAATGGACAATCTAGACATATCAAAAGGAATAGACAAAATTACACCCCAACAGAAGCCTGCTTTCTCCAGGCAAAGACCAGAAATTTCTGGTAAACCAGAAATTATATAGCCTAAAATTGCTTTGCTCTAGACAAACATCACAGAAAAAAAACTATGACTCATTTCTACCTATGTGAAGGCTGAGTGGAGAACTTACACTGCTACCCTCAGCAAACTGTATGAGGCACTAGAGTGACTACAAAGAAGGCCAGGCAGGGGTCCAGGGCTTCCACTCAATCACAATAAGGAGCACCGCTCAAACAGCTTCCGGGGAAGCCAAAATTCTTACGCATGTCCAGCGCTAATGAAGAGTCCACAAGTCAAGTGTCAGTGGAAGCTGAGCAGGGGACCTTGGTTTCTACATCCACATGGCATTTAGGAGGTAGTCCTCCTCCATTTGACTTCCAGAACAGTGTTTCCAAAAAAGCCAGTTAAAACAGAAGCTTTAATTAAGATACAGAGTCTCATAACGCAATACATAAACATCCAAGTTTGATTTAAAAATCACACATCATACCAAGAACTGCTGCTGCTACTAAGTTGCTTCAGTCGTGTCCGACTCTGTGCGACCCCATAGATGGCAGCCCACCAGGCTCCCCTGTCCCTAGGATTCTCCAGGCAAGAACACTGGAGTGGGTTGCCATTTCCTTCTCCAATGCATGAAAGTGAAAAGTGGAAGTGAAGTCACTCATACCAAGAACTAAGAAGATCTTAAACTAAATTGAAACTGAAATAATAAAAATAATAAATGGATGCTAACACTAAGATGAGATATATTAGAATTACCTGACAAAGATTTAAAAGCAGGTGTATAGCACAGGCTTTTGGACTCTGTGGGAGGGGGCGAGGGTGGGATGATTTGGGAGAATGGCATTAACACATGTATAATATCATATGTGAAACAAATCGCCAGTCCAGGTTCAATGCATGATACAGGATGCTCGGGGCTGGTGCACTGGGATGACCCAGAGGGATGGGGAACACGTGTACACTCATGGCGGATTCATGTTGATGTATGGCAAAACCAATGCAATACTGTAAAGTTATTAGCCTCCAATTAAAATAGATAAATTTATATTAAAAAAAAAAGTTTATTTTTAGACACAGAGAACAGACTTGTGGTTTCCAAGGGGAAGAAGGAGGTAACCTGGATTGAGGGGGATGGATTGAGGATTTTGGATTAGCAGATGCAAGTTATTATATATAGAATGGATAAACAACAAAGTCCTACTGTATAGCACAAGGAACTATTTTCAATATTGTATAATAAACCATAATGGAAAATAATATGAAAAATAATATATATTTGTATAACTGAAGCACTTGTTGTACAGAGAAACATAATATTGTAAATTAACTATAAGTGAATAAAATACATTTTAAAAATTAATAAAATAAAAATAAAAGCAGGTGTGGTAAAAATTCTAGTGATCAATTATGAATACACTTAAATGAAAAATAGAAAACTTCAGCAGAGAAATGGTATCAGCAGAAAACATAAGATATATGAAGAACCAAGTGAAAGGTATAATAAAAAATTAAAAGTAGAAAGACTCAACAGCAAAAAGAAATAAAAAAAATCAGAAAATTGAAAGTTAGAACAGTAAAATTTACCCTATTTGAAAAATATCAAGGAAATAAACAGAAAAATAAAATGAGTTTCAGTAACTTAGAGTCTATAAAAAACATTTAACATTCGTGTCATCAGAGTCCCATAAAAAGAGGAAAGAGTGGATGGAGCAAAGAAAAACTCAAAGAAATAATGAATAAATACATCCCAAATTGGACAAGAGACATAAATCTACAGATTAAAAAAGCTGGGTAAATCACAGATAGAATAAGGCCAAAGAAATTAATATCAGATATATCATAATTAAACTTCTGAAAACTGAAGACAAAAATTCTTAAAACATCCAGAAAAAATAACACTTTACTCATAAAGGAAAAACAATGTGAGTGATGGCAGTTTTCTCATCAGAAACCACAGAGGCCAGGAAATCAGTGGCATGTTATTATTTTCATTTTTAAGAAATCAACTGCAAATTTCTATTTTTAACCCAGCAGAAATATCCTTTAAGAATGAAGAGGAAATAGAGCATACGGGAAAACTAAGAAAATTTGTCAACAGCAGACCTACCCCCAAAGAAGACTAAATCATACTACTTTAATAATCAGAAAATAATAAAAGGAATCTTATAATATCAGGAAGGCAAAAAGTACACAGTAAACCAAAATGTACATCAATTCAATTGCCTTTCCTTCTACTTTTGAATTTTCTAAATTAAGATTGACAGTTGAAGCTAAAAAAAACAACAACAACAACAACAACACTGTGTAATGTGATTCTAAATGTATGTAGAAAAAATATTTAACAATCATATAAATGTGGGAGGGTAAAGGGACATAAAAGGAAAAAAATCACCAAACACTTGGAAATGAAAAAACACACCTAAACAATCCATTGGCCCCAAAAGAAAGTTTCAAAGACAATAAAAAATACATATGTATACGGATGGCTGATTCACACTGTTGTATGACAGAAACCAACACAACACTGTAAAGCTATTATCTTCCAAATTAAAATAAATTTAAAAATATGTGCAACAATGAAAATGACAATACAATATATCAGAATTTTGGGCATATGGTTAAAGAAGTGTTTAGCCATAGTGTTAAAAAGTGTTAAAGTGAGTGTTGAAAATGTACAGGACTATAGCAAGCATAGAAAGGAGTTCAGACCAATAACATGAACTTCAATCTCAATAAATTAGAAAAAGAAGAGCAAAGAAAGCAATGAAGAAAAGTAAATTAAGAGCAGAAATCAATGAAATAGAAAAATTTAATGAAGCATAGAGTTGACTCTTTAACAAAGATAAAAAATAAAATGACAAAACTCTAGCAAAATTGACAAAAGAAATAGAAAAGAACCATATCAGTAATGAAACAGGGTTTATCACAATATACATCAAAAAGATAACAAGGGACTTAAAAAAATCCCTTCCATCTTATAGATTTGAGGTGTCTGCAAAATGGTAAATTTCTTTAAAAATACAAATTCCCATAACCGAACAAATAGGAAATGTATCATGTGGATAGTCCTATAAACCTTAAGGAATTTTAATTCATATTTTTTTAAACTTTCCCATGGAAGAAATCTCCAAATCCAGAATACAGGTGCAAAATTCTTTAAGAAAATATCTGCAAGTAGAATTTAGTAATATATAAAAATGACTGTGCCTATTCACAAATAGAGTTTCTCCTCCCCTCCCTCACATGAGAATCTGAAACTGGTTAAGTATTTAAAAACACAAGGAAAACTACCATAAAAAATAAAACAGGCTAAAAGTAAAAACAAAACTAAAACCATGATATCAATCAGCAAAGTAAAAGCATTTTATAAAATTCAACACTCATTCATGATATAATAAAACAGAGGGGAGGACATAATTATGCTCAACTTAATAAAGAGCATCTTAAAAACTCTCAATCAAGTTCTCATACTTTACACAAATATTATGTCAAAATGGATCATCTCCTAGAGAAGTCGTTCAGTCGTGTCCGACTCTCAACCTCATGGACTATAGCCCACCAGGCTCCTCCACCCATGGCATTTTCTAGGCAAGAGTACTGGAGTGGGTTGCCATTTCCTTCTCCAGGGGATCTTCCCAACACGAGGATCGAACCCCAGTCTCCCGCATTGTAGGCAGATGCTTTACCGTCTGAACCACTTAAATGTAGACATAAAACTGTAAAACACACACAAAAAAAATAGCAGAAAACCATTGGGATTTAAGACTAAGAATTCTTAGGTTTGACATCAAAGGCATAATTCATAAATATAATTTTGACTTTATTCAAATTAAAAACTCTCTACATTACAGAGAAAAACTTCACCAAACAAGATATTCAGATGGCAGATAAGTAGATGGAAGCTGTTCAACATCATTAGGCAGTAGGGAAATGCAGAGTAAAACCACAGTGATATACCGCTACACAGCCATCGTACTAGATAATAGAAAACAGTGAAACACCTAATGCTGTCTAGGATGTGGAGAAACTGGATCCCTTATACTATGGGAATGTGAAATGATATAGACATCCAGAATACAGTTTGGAAGAAATTCTGAAAAATAAACATGTCACTACCATTGGCCCAGCAATTGTTCTTTAGGGTATTCATCTCAGAGAAATGAAGAATTATGTTGAAAGAAAAATATGTATAAGAATTTTATATCATCTTTATTTGCAAAAGTCAGAAACTGGAATTAAACTAATTCTTCTTTGATAGGTGAATGGTTAAACAAATTGTGTTACATCCATACAAGGAAAAACTACCTAGCAACAGCAAGAAAAGGGTTATATTTTTTTACATGTAAAAAAAACATGTTACATGTAACAACATGGATGAATCTACAGAGATTATACTGTGACCAAATCCAACCACAAAATGTTACATACTATATGATTCCATTTGTATAACATTGTTAATATGACAAATATGATGCAGGACATTTTAGTAATTGCCAAGGTTATGGAGGATTTGAAGTTGGAGGAAACTGACTATAAAATGGGCAACTTGGAGGATCCTTTTGGTGATAGAAATGTTCTATATTTTTATTGTATTATTATTATCATCATGGTTGTGGTATAATATCAATTACCTTGCAAGATACTACCACTGGAGGAATCTGGCAAAAGTATATTAGATCTACCTGTTTTATTTTTTCTTACGACTGCATGTGAATCTACAATTATCTCAAAATAAGAAGTTTAATTGAAATGGGAGGTGGTTAGGACATTTGCCTTATGTCAATCCTCTTTGGAATAAAGTGTTTGGTATTTTGTCCGAAGTTTCATATAAAGGCCAACTCTCATGATCCAATTCTTTGTCAAACACACAAAAAGAGAACTTCAATGTGCCTAAGAAACCCCACTTTCTGTGGTTGATTCATTTCTACTTTTCAAAAGAAATCCCCTTAAAGTTGAAGCTCAGGGAAACAAGCTATAGGCTTACAGTACAAGATATAATGCTTACATTTTCCAGGAAGTCAGAAATTAGCTCTAGAAGAAATATCTACATTTTAAAAGCTATGCTGACAAACCAGAGAACTTCTATAGCACACCTAGCATTACAAAATCTTGCAATAATACAATAATACAAAATTTTCACTTCTAATACGCTATACACATTCTCTATTAAAAGTATACCTAATTTTTAATGGACAGATTTTTTAGCTTTTTTAAAAAAGTCAGTTTCTTTTCTTTTCTAACTGTAAGCTTAGAGGTTCGTGACTATGACAATTTTAAGGACTGTTAATCAATGCTATATGGGTTTTCACTAGAGGCAAATGCTTATTTACACCAAAAGTCTTCAGACAGATCCAACAAAATTCATCAAAGATGCCAGGAGAAGGGTTCTTATCACAGTTGACATTCTAGAAACAGTGATCTCTCAGATCCTTCCTGACATTTCAGAATCTTAGCATCCATGATTTTCTGAGGTTGGTTTTGGAGGCTGGATGATGAATCCAAATTATTGTATAAAGGTTGCAGGCTTACTAAAAAGAATTATAATGGAATCATTTCAAACTAAGCAAGAGTGGCCAGAAAATGCTATGTAAGTTATTCTCAAAATTAGAGAAAACTATGATATAGAAGGATACATGTACCCCAATGTTCATTGCAGCACTGTTTACAATAGCCAAAACATGTAAATACCCTAAATGTCCGTTGACAGAGGAATGGATAAAGAAGATGTGGTACATATAGACAATTGGATATTACTCCACAGAATGGAATAATGCCGTTTGCAGCAACATGAATGAACCTGGAGAAACAATTTTGATTACATACAGAGTCTAAAAAGACTTACAAAGAACTTATTTATAAAACAGAAACAGACACAAAAGACATAGAAAACAAACTTACAGTTACCAGGGAGAGAGGTGGGGAGGAGGCTATATTTGGAGTTTAGGATTGAAATTTACACTATATTTTAAATAGATAACTAATAAGAACCTACTATACAGCATGAGGAACTCTGCTCAATATTCTGTAATAACCTAAATGGGAAAAAAACTTGAAAAAGTACAGATAGGCATTATGTATAACTGAATCACTTTGCTATACATGTGAAACTAACCTAATGTCGTAAATCAACTATAGTTATATGTGTGTGTGTGTGTGTTTGTGTGTGTGTGTGTGTGTGTGTGTGTATGGCTTCCCTGGTGGCTCAGACGGTAAAGAACCTGCCTGCAGTGTGAGAGACCTGGGTTCAATCCCTGAGTTTGGAAGATCCCCTGGAGAAGAGAATGGCTCCCCACTCCAGTATTCTGGTCTGGAGAATTCTATGGACAGAGGAGCCTGGCTGACTACAGTCTTTGGGGTCCAAGAGTTGGACATGACTGAGTGACTTTCACTTTCATATATATATTAAGGAATATATATATAAAGAATGACTACACTAGTTTTTGAAAACAGGACTCACTCACACAGGCTGTGTTTCACGATCATTGCCACAAGTCAGGAAGCTATATCATAGTATTCTTTCTGAACTAGAAAGTATGCCAAATCTGCTTTCTTTGTTGGCAATTTGAGAGTCAGTTGTTTAAGCTACAACTATATATGTCATAGATATTACACAGATCATTTATCTGCCAAGACACCACACAAAATACATACATTTAAATGAATTTTAGCATACTAATGTAAAATGCTTATGTTAATTTTCCTAAGGAATTAATGGTTTAAATTAATAATAAATACATGTATATAGAGCTAGAACATTTGTTAGTGAGGAGCAATTCAGAGGGAATACTAAGAAACTTACAGAATCATTTTAATTCAATCCCAATAACATATTTCCAAATACTTGAAAATGTTGAATTCCACCCCTCTTGCTCTGAACTAAACAAAGACCACATGTAAACTCTATGGACTGAGCATACATTTGCAATTATAAGTAACGTTTATTGAGTGATCTTAATGTGTCAAACATTGTTCTCAACATCTTGTATGGAGTAACCCATTTATTCTTCTCAACAGCCCTTGAGGTTAGTAAAATCTATTGATAAGAAGAATAAGATTAGCCAAATAACATTAGTGGAGCTAGGATTTGACCCCAGGTGTTTTGAACATTGTTTAGCACCTACAAGTAAGTGACTTTCAAAGTTTTTTATCCAGGACCAATCATATGAAATAAGCTACACACACATACACACACACACACACACACATAATAATGAATACAAATACCTTTTGAAATGATAAAAGGTGTGCATTTTTGCTATTTTTATCATCATCTAATTTTTGAAATTCTACTCAAGACCCACCAAATTGATATTGCACCTCATCAATACATCACAACCTGCTGTTTGAAACAAAATGTACATGTGCATTGCCTTTGTTGATTAGGTATTTGCTTTCTTGGTGGCTCAGATGGAAAACAATCCACCTGCAATGCAGGAGACCTGGTTTCAATCCCTGGGTTGGGATGTTCCCCTGGAGGAGGGCATGGAAACCCACTCCAGTATTCTTGCCTGGAGAATTCCCATGGACAGAGGAGCCTGGCGGGCTACAGTCCATGGGGTCGCAAAGAATCAGACACAACTGAGTGACTAAGCACACAGCACATTAGATAAGATTAACTAGTATCTTTGTTATTACTAACTAGGGATTATGAAAGGAAAAAAAAAAAAAAAAAACGATTTGGCCCCTATGTCCAAGTACTGAGGTTTTAGATTTAGAGATTGATGAGCAGTGTGCAAAAGACAAGTTACTACAGTAATGCTACAGAGGAGAACAGCATGTCTACAGCTTCCTTACAAGCAAAACGTGCTTGAGCTTTTAGGAGGCAGTGTGGAGTGATGGAAAGAATATGAGTCAAGTATTGGAGGCAAGAAACCAGGGTTTGGAGTTTAGATTTGCCACTGACTATCTGAGTGTTATTGGGTAGTAATAATAATACCCTTGAGTTCAAATTTTGTGCCTATGAAACTGAAATAATGTAGCAGGTATTTTTTTGCTACCAAAAATCACATGAGTATTAGTCGCTCAGTCATGCCCAACTCTTTGAGACACCATAGACTGCAGCGCTGTCTTCTTTGTCCATGGGATTTTCCAGGCAAGATTACTGAAAAAAACCACCTATCCTTGTGTTAATTATTAATTCAGCTGCAATTTTAGCGGACAGCTGCATAAACTCAGAGTCAAATGGATAAAACCCCATTTCTAGATCAAACCTTGTTTCTTTTCCTAAGCTTTTGGATGTTCTAGATCTAACCACAGGTACTAAGAAGAATTAATAGCCAAAAAGATAATTTTTCAGCCAGTGAGTCAATTCCCAGCTTCCTGTCCTTGGACAAGGAAGATGACAAACTGTTGCCTACACTTCCTAAAGATTTCAAGGATGATGTTCCTGTGGCCTACACAAAATGCTTGGCTATTGTCTTTATTTTAACTGTCCCCACGTTTCTGTGTTATTTTTGCACTCCCTTACTTATACTTCATGGCATCACCTCACAAATAAACTACACGTATCCAATTCCTTGTCTTGGTCTCTGCCATCAAAGTAACATGATAGTAGAGAAACAAAACTGATTTAAAATGATTTTGAGGATGTTGCCAAAATTTCCGCTTCTGTACACCAGTGCCAAATAGAAATATGGAGATAGAATTTAGGAAGAAAGAAAAAGAATAGCTATTTCTTTGCCAGACAAAGAGGGAACACAGCAGGCTATTGCCTCCAAGTAATGTGCCCACCACACTTTCAAGAAGATGAAGTGAAGTGAAAGTCACTCAGGCATGTCCAGCTCTTTGTGATCCCATGGATTATATAGTCCATGAAATTCTCCAGACCAGAATACTGGAGTGGGTAGCCTTTCCCTTCTCCAGGGGATCCTCCCAACCCAGGGATCAAACCCAGGTCACCTGCATTGCAGGTGGATTCTTTACCAGCTGAGCCACAAGGAAAGCCCAATACTGGAGTGGGTAGCCTAACCCTTCTCCAGGGAATCTTCCCAACTCAGAAATTGAACCAAAGTCTCCTGCATTGCAGGCAGACTCTTTACGAACTGAGCTATCAGAGAAGCCCTTCAAGAAGATAGTGAAGAGTTTGTATAGTAATGGTTCAAAGAGGGCCTGATCAGTTCAAGGATATTTTTGATTTGTTGGTAATGAGGTAAGTGGGAGTTAGCATCATCAACCTTCTGGTTCCAACTGGAACCTATGTGCTTGTGGGTAGCATACCACTGTTAACGGTTAACTTTTCCTATCTGGAGGGGGTCTCAGTATCCGCAAAACAGCTCAAGGTATTGTTGTGTGTGTCTGTTGTTGGGGAAGCAGGACCTTGCCCCAGGGCTGCACTATCGTTTCTCTTGACTTTGTTTCTCCCTGGTTTCATATCCATTCTCCTATATAATTAACAACTGTTTGAATCTGCTGCCCGTTGGAACTCAGGGAAGGTCATTGAGGCTAAATGAAAGCTATTGCCTATATCAAAGAAATGAATGACACAGAAAGTCTTTGTGCCCAGGAGCACCACAGAGGCCTGTTCCATATCAAGGATTCAGTGACAGAAATATATTCTAACTGTAGTGGAATGCCTAGTACCTAAGAGAGGATCAAAAATTGTAAATTGTTCCCAGTTGAAAACTCTCTTGCAGTATGAAAACAGTCTTTTGGAGGGTAAAAATCAATGTGCTTGGGCCAAAAATCTATTTGAAATTGAGGGCTAATATCACATTGCTGGTGAGTTGGGGGGCTGAAATTTGAACCCAGATGAGTCCATAGCTATCTGTCACTTAGAATATTTCTACATAATTTAATCTAGAAATTGTTTTCCTAAGAGTTTATCTGAAGGGTATAATTAAAAATGTGTATAAATAAAATTACCACATCTGTATATGAGAAAATGTTACAATCCCATAAAAAATATGTTTACAGATGTAGAAAGATGTTCATAATGGACTGTTGAATAAAAACAATAGTTCAATATGAGGACCATGATCCTGTTTGTAAGTATATCTACAGGGACAAATGTACATTTTAATCATAAGAAAATATGATTTAACAACTATATACTATAATTGGAAAAGTTATTGCCCTTTCAAAGGTAGAGTTCTGGGTTTTGTTTGGCATTTTTCCTATCTTTTCTCTATATTTTCTATTATTTTATTTTTGGAGTCTACATACATTGCTTGAGTTGACTCAAATAATACAGCTGACTCTATTGCCATTGTTCCTGAAACTGCACCATGCAATCTTTCAGTAGGTTTTGTAAGGAAGTGGAGAAGTACATCCAAACGGCTTCATTATGTTCTATATGCTTACAGAGAAATAGCCTGAAGGAATAGCTCCCAGTTTGAATCCTTTTAAAGCAATGTCAAATCCCTAACTCCCCAAAGTTGATTCACTTGAACTTTTATTATAAGCCATCAAGAAGTAGGGCTAACTCTACCTACTTTCTCTGAAGCTGATAACAGAGAATTACATCTTATTCATCTATCTGTTTATAATTGGAGGCAAAATGTCAGGAGGATCAACCAAAATCCAAGGCAAGGTGACACTGAGAGAATACTAAACACAGATACCAAGCTCAGAGAATAAGGAGAAGGTCTTGGGGATCTGAGCCTGCATGACAACTGGTCAGGCTTCCTGAAGTGATGGTTTTTAGGGACCAGAGCTTATGTCAACACAGCTTTGCCTAAAGTGCTTTAGGCACTAAAGTTCATTAGACACTGTTATGGAGCCACTTGTACTGGGGAATTCTCAAGAAAGATCTAATAATTTATGACAAATGTCAAGAAATTAATGCAAATGTCAGGAAACTAGAGCTGGGTTGTCTCAGCTAATAGTTATCTGATAATCTCAGATAGAGATTATCTCTGGCTTATCATATAGTTTAGGTTAGGAGGACAATCTACTGCCAAGGACCTCGTCTCAAAGTTTAAATTCTGATTACAATTCTCTGGCTACACCTGTCAAATATAAGGGACTATACTGAGACTCATTTGGAAGCTTGCTACCCAGGATGTAGTTAATGAATCATCTCTGGGCTTGCTCACAATAACTGGAGAAGAGACATCAGAAAATACACAAAAGATTTCTAAATTAATAAGTGAATGAAAAAAAAATTTGACATAATTCCACATGCCATTGTGCCCTACTCTGCCAAGTCCTAATAATAAGGATTGACTTTTGCTTGGTCACTGTATGTGCCAGCCAGTTCACAGGAACTATCTTTTAATCCTTATTGGTGATAATAATGGGAGTTTAAACTTTTCTTTATAGAAGGGTACACTCAAGTTCTGAAACAGTCAGCTCTTCCCTAAGTTATGAAGATGGTAGGTGATAGAATGGCCTTCACAGGCATATCTATGGAACTCATGTGTGGGGCTGTTTCTTCTATAATATTGTGGTTCCAACTCCAGCATCATAATTCCTTTCTATGTTTGATCTTTTAAATTTGTTTTCTATTCTGGAAAATGGTCATGAAAGCAGAGAAGACAGTGGTCAATTAGGTATTATGAAAAAAGTAAATGCTAACTCTCTAGATAGAAGAGATAGCTTTATCTTCTTCACTATTCTCAACAATTCTGTACCATTATGATCCCTTTCAGCCCCAAATACTCAGGTTTATTCCATCCCTTAGTTATAAAGTGAGGATTGGCACAGTCTCATGAAAATGCAAAATGCAAAGGAACCACCTGGGATGAAGATAGTGTTGCATATAGTTCTCTTCTGTTGGCAGAAATTAGTGAGGGAAAACTTAAAATGCACCAAGATGTTTGAGAAATAAACCAAGAGCAGAAGGGTAGCTGAGATGTGATCCATAGGTCCCACTGAAGGAAGAAAAACAAAGGCTAAGCCTGAAGTTGTCAACAATGTGGATGTAATCAGGGGTTTGAGGATACAAGAAGAAAAGCAGCAAATGTGAATATTGTCATATATGCTCTATAATTACTCCAAAGTGTCAAGAAAGTAGAGAAGTTAAAAGCTCTGGTATTTGCAGAAGGTAGGATTCCAGCTGGACTAGAACTACTACAGGAAAAACTATCCTAAGAAATAGAGTTGACTGAGATTCCCAGTCAGAGTTCACCTGATTGTTGAAAGAATTCTGGATATGGGATTCAGAATCATGCCAAATTGTGAAGGTAAAGCTCTGGTATCTGGGATAAGTTTCACCTGAATTTTAATTTTGGCTTCAAATAATTTTGTAGGTAAATCATTTGAAAATGAAATTGAAAATCACTCAGTCGTGTCTGACTCTTTGCTACCCCATGGACTATATAGTCCATGGAATTCTCCAGGCCAGAATACTGGAGTGGATAGCCTTTCCCTTCTCCAGGGGATCTTCCCAACCCAGGGATAAAACACAGGTCTCCTGCATTGCAGGCAGATTCTTTACCAGCTTATCCATAAGAGAAGCCCAAGAATACTGGAGGTGGTAACCTATCCCTTCTCCATGCGATTTTTTCGACCCAGGAATAAAACCAGGGTCTTCTGCACTGTAGACAGATTATTTACCAACTGAGCTATCAGGAAGCCTGGTAAATCATTTAATTTTGCCAAATTTCCTTTTCCATAAATTGGGCAAGATTACAGGCCCTACTTCACAGGACAGGCAGCTCCTGTCTCATTTTGACATGCTCACTCTGCTCATTTCTGACATGCACTCATTTTATTTAGCACAGTTAAATAATAAAGCCCTTCAAAGTTTTAATTTTCAGCAACCATGTTGTATTGGTAGTGGTGGTTTAGTCACTAAGTCGTGTCTGACACTTGCAATCCCATGGACTATAGCCCGCTAGGCTCCTCTGTCCATGGGATTCTCCAGGCAAGAATACTGGAGTGGCTTGCCATTTCCTTCTCCAGGGGATCTCCCCGACCCAGAAATCAAACCTGGGTCTCCTGCATTGCAAGCAGATGATTGTATTAATTATGAGCGTTGTTTCTGCTGCTGCTAAGTTGCTTCAGTCGTGTCCGACTCTGTGTGACCCCATAGACAGCAGCCCACCAGGCTCCCCTGTCCCTGGGATTCTCCAGGCAAGAACACTGGAGTGGGTTGCCATTTCCTTCTCCAATGCATGAAAGTGAAAAGTGAAAGTGAAGCTGCTCAGTCGTGCCAACTCTTAGCGACCCCATGGACTGAAGCCCACCAGGCTCTTTCGTCCGTGGGATTTTCCAGGCAAGAGTACTGGAGTGGCTTGCCATTGCCTTCTCCAATTATGAGCATTAACCATGTTGTATTGACTATGAGTAACTTCATAAAGTAGATAGCTGGCTGCTAGTTCTTCATTCCACAATTCATCACATTAAAAAAGAAATAGATGAGCAGCATGATCACAATCACAATCACTTCTTTCAAATTCTATTGGTGATCAATGACTGTACATCTGTTATTTAGTTCATGCACAGACAGCAAAGTGTGTAGTTGTATTACTTCCTTGTTCCCTGAAATACAAATGTGATATTCTACAAAAGTG
The DNA here is from genome assembly GCF_027580195.1 of Bos mutus. Lineage (NCBI taxonomy): Eukaryota > Metazoa > Chordata > Mammalia > Artiodactyla > Bovidae > Bos > Bos mutus. The sequence goes on from NC_091618.1 coordinate 59,878,090, forward strand.
GGTCATTGAAAGAGAATTTGGATGAAAAATATGGAATTGCAGTAAAGAAATAAAAAGTGGTAACACTGAAAATGAAATTCAAATTGAACATAAATGGGGTTATAGAATAAAAGTAGATGACCTTGGAATGCTGGCACTGCTGCCCTTTAGGAGATTGAATATGAAGTCAGCAAAATAGGAAAGCAAAGTTACCACCAGAAATGAGAAGAGTGGTTGTGAAAAATAAGATAATGTCCCCCAAAAATAAGATGTCCCATTTTATCACAATGATAAAAACCTTCACATTGAAGAGACCTTAAAGGATATCAATATCTCTTGATGGTAAAAGTATACATAGGATAAAGAATCTTTTCAGACTGAGAAAGCAGTGTGACAATGTACCAATGCTCAGGAAGGATGCTTTCTCCTTATTGTAAGCCATACAATGAAAAGGCAAGCACTGCTCAAGTCACTTTTAATGTTCCTTTTTTGGAAAAAATTAAAACACTTTGGTTCTGTGTTTCAAATATTTCAAATTAAGGTGTACTAAATAAATATTTGTTTTGCTATTTGTTATATCCTTATACTTAAAACCAACTGTAAGAATATTTTTATCATTTGCAAGTAGTGTAATTTTAAAAGTCACAGAACAACTGTACTTTTCCCCACTGATTATTGAGTTTGCACGGTTTCATCTTGTACAGACAAATTTAGAATGACCTGCATTGCTGTGAAGTTATTACATTATTTGAACGAGATAAACTATGTTAATTGGTATATGATTAGGCCACCAAAGAGGGCTATTCTCTTGCTCTCTGTGCATCTCTGATCAACGAATCCTTGCTTCACCTAACCTGACTGACCTTCCCTCTTAATCATAGAGGATAACCAGTAAATGGCTACATATTTGCCCCAGCCTTAGTGAGTGATTGTTCTAGCTTTAGATCAGAACATCTCTGCATTGACAGCTTATCAAAAGGACATGAGGGGCATGCTACTCTGCTGGTTTCCCTGGTAACCAATGAGCCAACCTGATGCCAATTGCCCTATAACTGGTAACCTACCTCTTCTCTCAGGAGCAGAAACTGCTACAACATCCTGCCTGCCCTCTACCACACATGGTCAGGTGTTATTCGAGGATTTTGCTTCAGATGTGGAAGATCCCCCATCTGTTAAACTATTGCTGTTGCTGACTAAAGGCTCTTTGTTAGGTTCTGAGGCTGGGCAAAGACAAGGCTTGCAGGCCTACAGGGTACAGCTTAACAAATAGATAGCACCATGCTTTGCCCATGGTAAATAAAGGTAATAATAATAACAGCAGTACTAACAATTGCATAAAAAAATAATGATGACAATAAATTACTATTGTTGGTTGATCTGATGTCAGGGTGATTGTTGGAGAAACTAGACATAAGATGATGGAATTTACAGATCCTGTTTTACCTCCTGCCACCCCCCTCATCCTCCACTCCTTATCCACCACCCAGGAATATAGGTCAGAGGCTAGTGAGTTCTGTTGGAAAGTCCTAGAGGTCTATTCCCAGGAGCATGGCTGAAAAGAAAAGGGATGAGAACGGGTGTTTCCTCCTGGCACCACGTTGTGTGTTTGCACTGTTTTTTCTGCATCGGGCTTCTTTTCAGCTTTCCTGTCCTTGCTCTCACTTGATCTGTTTTGTCTTAATTAAAAAAAAAAAAAAATTTCTCTCACTTTCTCTACTTGACTAGCATAGAACTGTTTGTCTACATCCAGGCTATACTCATGAAGTATATTTATAAATAAAAGTAAATAGAAGGTTTTCATTTCAAATAATGAAATTGAGTAATACCAAGTCATGGAGCCTTTTAAATCAGTCTAACTATTGGAAAATAATAACTCTCATTTCAACAAATAACAAACCTTTTCAAGAAAAAGTTATTTTGAACAACATTATCTAAACCTCCTACACACACTTCTTGCCCTTAATAAGTTTTTCTAAAGAGCATAATTTCTGGTTAAAAACTGTAGCTGAATTTATGTACTATTAGTAGTGAGCTGAAAACATCCCCCTCCCCCAAAGAGAAAAGACTTCTGTGTCTTAATGTCTGGAACTTGTAAATTGTCCTTATACAGCAAAAAATTAAAAAAAAAAAAAAGATTTTGCAAATGTGATTAAGTTAATGATACCGAGATGATGAGATTATCTGGAATTTCCCTGGTAGTTCAGATGGTAAGAAAATCTGCCTATAATGCAGGCAGTGTGGGTTCCTGGGTTGGGAAGAGCCCCAAAGAAAGGAATGGATACCCATTCCAGTATCATTGCCGGGAGAATTCCATGGACAAAGGAGCCTGGCAGGCTACAGTCCGTGGTGTCCCCAACAGTCAGACATGACTGAGTGACTAACATTTCACTTTCAAATATTACCACATTTATCCTTAAAAGAGGGAGTCAGAGGGAGATTTTACACACAGAAGAGGAGGAGGCGGTGTGGCTTTGGAGGCAGAGACTGAGGGATGCAGCCTCAGCCAAGGGATGCGGCAGCCTCCAGAGGCTGGAAGAGGCAGAGAACAGATTCTTTCCTAAAGCCTCCTAGAGATTGTTCTGCTGCTGCTGCTGCTAAGTCGCTTCAGTCGTGTCCGACTCTGTGCAACCCCATAGATGGCAGCCCACCAGGTTCCCCCTTCCCTGGGATTCTCCAGGCAAGAACACTGGAGTGGGTTGCCATTTCCTTCTCCAATGCATGAAAGTGAAAATGAAAGTGAAGTCGCTCAGTCCTGTCTGACTCTTAGTGACCCAATGGACTGCAGCCCACCAGGCTTCTCCGTCCATGGGATTTTCCAGGCAAGAGTACTGAAGTGGGGTCCCATTGCCTTCTCTGTTGTTCTGCCGACAACTCATTTTTGGCCCAGGGACGTTGTTTTAGATTTCTGGACTCCAGAACAATGAGAGAATACATTTCTATCACTTTAAAAATCAAGTTTGTGGTAATTTGTTACAGCAGCCACAGGAAACTAATTTTTTTATCTTCCTTGATTTTGTACATTATCCCAGGTATCTTCCCAACCCAGGGGTTGGACTTGTATTTCTTGTCTCCCCTGCACTGGAAGGTGAATTTTTTACCACTAGTGCCACATGGGAAGCCCAATATTTGGGTATTGAAATGCTATGTGGCCATTTAAAATGAGGTTGTAAACAAATGTATTGTCATAGAAATAAGTTCAAATATACTGCTATATTAAAAAGACTGTGCCACTAAATAATCATGACAGTGTGTAAAAAACGTTTAGGAAGCATATGGTACGAGATATGATTCATCATTTTCTCTGGGTGCGAAGTATGTAGTGTTTATTTTCATCTCCTTTTCTTGTGCGTGTGCACTTTCCAATGTCTTGATTTTTTAATGAAAAAACAATAAGGGTATTTTTTACTAAAGATTCTGTGGGTTCAATGCCAGTTAGGAACACTTTTAGGGTGAAAAAGAAACACACAGGAGGTACCTAAGAACATTGACCAGGTGACCTGCCCTCTCACAAAGGCCCTAAGCATAAATGGGATTATATTTTCCCATAAAATCAGGGTGCTTGGCCACATAGAAGAGTGTAAGGCATCTTTATTTAATGCTCAGATGCCATCTGTCAAGTGGGACATCATTGATTGAATAACAGTTTTCAGAGAAGAAAAAAAACCTCTCATATTTGCACTAAATATACATATCCCATTCTCCAAATATTACAATGAAATAAAGCCTTAGATTTTGGGAAATGTGATAATTTTCAGAAAATAACCTGGGGTTACATTCTGCTCATTACTAAAGTGAAATCATTTGAATTAAACAGAAGCATCCTGGAGGTTTTGTGCCCTCTTCAAGATGTGGGAAGCAAGATGGTGATCTCATTCTGCACCCCACCTGCTGACCGTCTCCCTACGCCTGCCTCACCCTCCATTTCCCATCACAGGTCTGCTACAACAATATCCATATGGCAGCTGAGTCGAGATTTTCCTAATCTGAGCACTGAGGCAGCAAGAGGGAGGCATTCCTCTGACTGTTGTAATGGCTGCTTTGATATTCTACCTCGAGAGCATATCCACTTACTGTTAATAGCCTCAGAAAGTATTTCTCAATTTGAAACCAAAATCAGACTGTGAACACATCATCCTTTTTTTAGCTTTGTAAACCAGATGGACTCTAAGCAGATAAACCTCCAGACGGAGACTAACATTAGTATCAATACTGTGAACTAAATGGGATTTTTTACTTCTGATTATGAGTCATCTAGTTTGTGAATTGTAGCTCAACCATGTTAAACTGAGAACAGCAACCGTGAGAGGAAGTGGGTCTCACTGGGCCCCTGAATCCCTCTGTCTGCGTATTGCTACCGCCACCCTTCCAGCGTTCTAAATCTGGATCCTTTGTGTTAGGATAATGACAAGTTTGATTTTTTTTCTGGGCATCAGAATTGCCATTACGCATACAAAGTCCACATCTGTATAACTCTTGAGAGAATGAATACAAGCTCCACTTTCAAGATGTTCAAACAGAAACTCAAGGGGATTTAGAAGCTTCACCAAAGTAGTCAAGCTTGAAATTAGTCCAGCTGGCTTCTGACCCCAGCTCTTTGTGACTCATTCCTTTTTATACTGACGCTGGAGCTCACCTTTGACTGTGGGTTGATATCCTGTTCTTTATACCCACATAATTAGGGTGAATAATAACCTCAGCAATACATGAGAATTTGACTGAACAAATTGGAGTGGGATTGGCTTGGACAAATGATGTGGCTCAAGCTCTGTGTATTCTTTTGAATGCTGGCCATTTGTTCAATCTTAAGACAGAACAATGAGTCATTAATTGATATTATTTTACTGGAATTCTAACCGCTTTTATTATCAGCAGTGTCATTTGGTTACCTTATTGAGGTTTGCCTGCCTGGTTATTAATGGCCTCATATTATTCATCTCTTCAATGAGTATGGAGTACTCACTCTCAGTGGGCACTAGGGGTGCAAAGGTGAAAAAGGCAGGCTAAAACTTGCAAGGATGAAGAGAAATAACAAAACAAACAATTATACTAGAATGGGTTGAAGTGAGTACAGAAGAACTATGGAAGTATCTAATAAAAAGGCCAGTCTAAACTAGGGTCAGAAAAGAATTTTTACAAGAAGTGGAATTGCGGCCAAACCCTGAAGGACGATAGGATTCAGACTGGAATGGCATTCCTGGCAGTGTGGAAATATGTCTGAAGGACTAATGGTACATGAGCACATGTATGCATTAGTAGGAAATCAGAGGGATTCAGAATAGCTCAAGACCAGGGTCTGGGCAAGAAAGGGTGGAGAAATGGTGAATTATATTGTGAGATAGGGGAGCAGCAACCTTACTGATGATGTCTTCATAAGCTACTTTAAGGAGTTTTGACTTTATCAAAGAACAGTGAATCACCATTGAAAATATTCTCTAAGCCAAGAAATGATAATAACAGACTTTTATGGTAGAAAATAAAATAAAGGAGTGAATAGCAGATATATATTAGGAGACCAGTAAGAAGCCCACAGCAGTGACCTTGGCATGCAAAGATGGCAGGCTGGACCAGGTTGGAGTCATCAGAAATGAAGAGAAGCACACAAGACATAGGAAGGTCACAGGATATTGACAGGATTTATGATTGATTAAACATGCTGAGTGAGAGAAAGGAAGGCCTATGGATTTTGCTTGGATGATTCCTATCAAACATGAAATACAAATAATAGTAACCCTATAACTTTAGACCCCCCCATCTGACAATGCTATTAATTTCTGGTCTTTAATACTGAATGGGGGCCCATTCATAGTATCAGTTTTATTCTTTCAGCCATAAATAGTAAAAACCACAGTTTAAATGCACTTAAACACTTCAGAAGAATTTTATCTTAGCTGTCCAGAAGTCCAGTGGGAGCACAGCTCACGGTTAACCGATTTAGCCACTCCATTAGAGCATCTGGTGTGTAGTTTCTTTCCACAATTCTTCTTTCTATAAGTGTCAAGTCCATTCTAAGTTTGGTTTTGTAGGTTTTCATAAGATAGTTTGCTATAGCAGGGCAAACATCATTTCCAACAGGAAAAAGAGCCCAACTTCTTTTCCCCAGAAAATATAGCAGGTTTCATTTTGCATCTCATTGGCCCAAATGGGCATAAACCTAACTATCCCTGAACAAATCTATTGGATTATTTAGGTTTAAACTAATCACCCAGGATGGAGTGCTCTCTACCCAGCTTTATTCCAACACTTTGATGGCATCATTTCTATCTTGGGATCTGATCATTACTCTAGTTCTATTTATTACTAGACCTGGAAATGAAGGATTGCCTATATCTTCTCAATATGGACTTCCTGGGCCCATTTATATCTGATTCTCTCTTGGAGTAGTCTGTATCTTGACCATGCTGTCTACCCTAATGGATTTCATATCAACAAAACCCCTCAACCTCTAAGCGAGATGATTTTGTAGCTTCCTACCTGGCAAACTAACTCACTCTTCTGCACATCTCCAACCTCAAATCACTACCATATTCAGCCAATGGATCCTACACAACAGCCACAAGGTTGACCTGCTTTTGAAATCATGGGACATTCAGGTTAATAATCACATGACCATTCTGTGTCAATCAGAAGATTGATCCCCAATCTTCTTCCTAATAAATTTCTGCTACATTTCATCTTGGCACATGGCTTATGTAACCAAAGTCTCAGTTCTGTTCAGTTTAGTTGCTCAGTTGTGTCTGACTCTTTGCAACGTGATGGACTGCAACACACCAGGCTTCCCTGTCCATTACCAACTCCCAGAGCTTGTGCAAACTCATGTCCTTTGAGTTGGTGATGCCATCCAACCATCCCATCGTCTGTTGTCCCCTTCTCCTCCTGCCTTCCATCTTTCCCAGCATCAAGGTCTTTTCCAATGAGTCAGTTCTTCGCATTAGGTGGCCAAAATATCGGCGTTTCAGTTTCAGCACCAGTCCTTTCAATGAATATTCAGGACCGATTTCCTTTAGGATTGACTGGTTTAATCTCCTTGCAGTCCAAGGGAGTCTCAAGAGTCTTTTCCAGCACCACAGTTCAAAAGCATTGAAACATGTAGAATATCATGTATGAAATGAGTCACCAGTCCAGATTCAATGCACAATACTGGATGCTTGGGGCTGGTGCACTGGGACGACCCAGAGGGATGGTATGGGGAGGGAGGAGGGAGGGGGGTTCAGGATGGGGAACACATGTATACCTGTGGTGGATTCATTTCGATATTTGGCAAAACCAATACAATATTGTAAAGTTTAAAAAAAAAAAAAGCATCAATTCTTCAGTGCTCAGCCTTCTTTTGTGGTCCAACTCTCACACCCATAATGACTACTGGAAAAACCATAGCTTTGACTAGATGGACCTTTGTCGGCAAGGTAACATCTCTACTTTAGACATTTATATGGCAACCGAAGCCTGTATTTCCTATAATTCCTTACACCTATAAGTGATCAAGAAACTGAGTGCAAGCCAGTTGTATAGGACTGTAAATTGACTGAGGGGAGGGGAAAGTTTTAGTTTATCCTCTTGAAGAGAAGCCATCCCATCTGACAGGCTGTAACAGGGGAAAATCTTAAATGGTTACTCCTTTATCATCCTGTTATGACATACTTATTATGAATATTATGTATCTAAAGGGCTTACATTAAAATTGAAAATCATTTGAATAAAGGACCATTTGCCTTTCTAGACTCTATGCAAAACTTGCCTTTTTCACATTGTTTTCCAGGCATTTATTATAGTATTCTCTGAATGTAAGATGTATGTGTCTTGTTGTGTACTTCATATCAAGGCTTCCCAGGGGGTGCTAGTGGTAAAGATCCTGGCTGCCAATGTAAGAGAAATAACAGATGTGGGTTTGATCCCTGGGAGGAGAAGATCCCTTAGAAGAGGAAATGGCAACTCACTCCAGTATTCTTACCTGGAGTATCCCATGGACAGTGGAACATGATGGGCTACAGTCCACAGAGTTACAAAAAGTGGGACATAACTGAAGTGACTTAGCACTTAGCACACTTCATGTCAAACATAGTCTAAGTGCTTTCATAATTCCAATTTAATATTTCTTATGCTTTAAACTTTTCTTTCCAGATCATTTCTCAGAACAAGGACCAGATCTTTGTTTTGGAACAACAGACTGGTTCCAAATAGGAAAAGGAGTACGTCAAGGCTGTATATTGTCACCCTGCTTATTTAACTTATATGCAGAGTACATCATGAGATATGCTGGGCTAGAAGAAGCACAGGCTGGAATCAAGACTGCTGGGAGAAATATCAATAACCTCAGATATGCAGATGACACCACCCTTATGGCAGAAAGTGAAGAAGAACTAAAGAGCTTCTTGATGAAAGTGAAAGATGAGAGTGAAAAAATTGGCTTAAAGCTCAACATTCAGAAAACTAAGATCATGGCATCTGGTCCCATCACTTCATGAGAAATAGATGGGGAAACAGTGGAAACAGTGTCAGAATATATTTTTTAGGGCTCCAAAATCACTGTAGATGATGATTGCAGTCATGAAATTAAAAGACACATACTCCTTGGAAGGAAAGTTATGACCAATCTAGACAGCATATTAAAAAGCAGAGACGTTACTTTGCCAACAAATGTCCATCTAGTCAAGGCTATGGTTTTTCCAGTGGTCATGTGTGGATGTGAGAGTTGGACTATAAAGAAAGCTGAGCACCGAAGAATGATGCTTTTGAACTGTGGTGTTGGGGAAGACTCTTGAGAGTCCCTTGGACTGCAAGGAGATCCAACCAGTCCATCCTAAAGGAGATCAGTCCTGGGTGTTCATTGGAAGGACTGATGTTGAAGCTGAAACTCTAATACTTTGGCCACCTGATGCAAAGAGCTGAATCATTGGAAAAGACCTTGATGCTGAGAAAGATTGAGGGCAGGAGGAGAAGGGGACAATAGAGGATGAGATGGTTGAATGGCATCACCGACTCAATGGACATGGGTTTGGGTGGACTCCAGGAGTTGGTGATGGACAGGGAGGCCTGGCCTGCAGCAGTTCATGAGGTCACAAAGAGTCGGACACAATTGAGCAACTAAACTGAACTGAACTAAGCATAGCTTTTGGTAAATACCTTCAGAATCATTTAAGTTGGAATCATAAAATTTGGAATTGTAGACTACCAAAATTGTAAGGAAAATTAGAAATTATCTAAATCAATATTTCCATATTATGAAAGAGGAGAGTTACACTTGAAGTTGTACACCAATTAGTGTAACATGACATAACTGGATGTGATAGAATTGAAAAATAAAACTTGACCTTCTAGCTCTAAGTTTAGTGTTCAATGATCCTTTGCCATGTGTTGTGATTTCTACCAGTTCATAAATTAGTGCTTCTGAGCCCATAATTTGGCTGTATCATTTTTATAGGCCCTATGGGGAAAAAATAATAACACAACATATTCCTGTCCCCAAGTTTTTCTTGATCTTTTTGCTACAACCATCAAGAAAAAATCAATAGAGTCCAGAAAAAGAAATAAAAATGCAACAAAACAAACAAAACCTGACAACAATCTGCACCTCTTATCACTAAGATTAGACCATTTTCTAGTCGTTAACTAAAAAAATTTGCAATGAATAAATGTGATAGATCCCTCCAAAGACCCTATAGCCAATGCAGATATATAAATGTGAATGCTGGCTCCCCCATGGAAACATGCCACAATGACCTTCTGTGTCTTAAAACAAAACAACTTCCACAGAAGACTTGGCCCTGATTGAATAAAAGGATTTTGCCACACAGTCTAGAATTTACCCTACTTCTAGCCTGAAATCTGTGTTCACCACCCTGTCCTCAGTGACGGTAGGTACCATGAGAAGGATTTCAGTTGTTTCTGGAAAGAAGTTTTGAATATCTATTATGTAATAACTACTCCAGTGGGGAAAAAAATAATTAAAATGGAGACCCAGCTTTCAATGAGTTGATGACTTAATAGGTATTGCATAGAAGGCAAGTCATTTGCATATACTGTACATACAGCTCTGGGAAATTGCAAGGAATCAGAGGCAACTTTCTGGAAGAGAAAACTTCTGAGCCTCATTTTAGGAAGTAGATGAAGAACAGTTAGTTAGGCAAAGATGGAGAATGAAATTACAAGCCAAAAGAAATGGCAGAGCATTTGCAGAGATACAGATGGGCCTAGAGATTGTTATACAGAGTGAGCTAAGTCAGACAGAGAAAAACAAATATTGTATAATATACTGCTTATGTGTGGAATCTAGGAAAATAATACAGATGAAATTATTTACCAAACAGAAATACAGTCACAGACATAGAGAACAAGCTTACAATTACCAAAGGATGATGGGGGGAGGAGGGAGGGAGAGTGAGATGAGTTGGGAGATTGGGATTGACATATATACTATTGATACTATGCATAAAATAGATAACTAATGAAAACCTACTGTATAGCACAGGGAACTCTACTCAATGCCCTGGGGTGACCAAAATGGAAAGGAAATCCAGAAAGAGTGGGAATATATGTATATATGTAGTCATACAGCTGATTCATTTTACTGTACAGCAGAAATACTAACATAGCACTATAAAGCAACTATACTCTAATAAAAATTAATTTTAAAACTGGCAAAGCAGAGACACAAAGAGCATATTGAAAGCACTATATTGAATGGGGAAGGGAAGGGAAGGAGGGATATATGGGAAGGATGATTGTAATAAAAGTATAAAGGATAGGTATGAGACAAATTATGGAGAATCTTGTGCCAGAATGTGGGGCTTGAGATGTAATCTATAAAAATTGGACAGAATTACAGATGCTAAGCAAAAAAGCAACATAGCCTGATCTGCAATCAAAAGAAGTATTGTGCAATCTGGTGTTTGGATTTAGGTGATAGGGCAATAGTAACCCTAAGACAGTAAGTTCTCTAGGAAGCTGTGACAACAGTCAGAGGAAGAGATGAAAAACCCCTGGGCTAGTTAGAATCATGCAGAGAAAGGGATGGATGTGACAGATGTTCAGGAGGTATAATCAATAAAATCTATTGCCTTTATCTAAGACAATAGTGCTAGTCATTAAGATAGAAGCTCAAAAAGAGAAACAGCAAACTTAAAGAGGATATATGAAGTTAAATTTGGATGTATTAGAGAGACTGAAATTCAAGGATTAGGTTCTAAACACAAATCTGGTATTATTCAGTTGGATGTCCTTGAAAGAGTTATAAAACTGTCCTAGATTCTTGTTCTTATTAGTCAAATGGTGTATTTGTCTTAGATTTGTGACCTAATTACAAATTAAAGCCAAGGAATTTCTTACACTTTTTTGTTGTTATTATTGTCATCATCTGGTATCCTCACCTGGAAGAAGAAAGTAGAATAACCAACTCTAGGGTCTTCTTTGAATAAAGGGACCAGCAACTGTCTTGCAGATAAGAGGATGAGCAAACCTTTCCAAAGCCTGTGTCTTCTTCATTTTTCCTTTCTCGGAGTTTTAGGCTCAGAATAGTTTCTCTCAGAAAAAGCAACATGATGAATATCAATAGATAGAGATCAAATATAAGCTAGAAGGATTACTGACCCTTTTTTCAAAGACAAAATCAAATTTTAAGTGATTTGTGTAGTCAAAAAGGTGTATTAAGTGACAGATTCAAGGTAACAGTTAAGCTTCTCTGCTTTAGAAAACATTGTCCCATCTTTAGAGGGGAAATGCAATAATAAAGCAAATACTAAAGTTTTCTTCAGTAGAGCAAAGTCCAGAAGTCACCTTGATGTAGGGGACCCATTTCTGACCTCTGAACAACAAAACTGAAAGGAAATAAATTTGTTTTTGTTTTAAGCCACCCTACCACCTTATGGCAGAAAGTGAAGAGGAACTAAAAAGCCTCTTGATGAAAATTAAAGAGGAGAGTGAAAAAGTTGGCTTAAAGCTCAACATTCAGGACACTAAGATCATGGCATCTGGTTCCATCACTTCATGGGAAATAGATGGGGAAACATCTATTTCCAGTGTCAGACTTTTTTTTTTAGCGGGAGGGCGGGGCTCCAAAATCACTGCAGATGGTGACTGCAGCCATGAAATTAAAAGACGCTTACTCCTTGGAAGGAAAGTTATGACCAACCTAGATAACATGTTAAAAAGCAGAGATATTACTTTGCCAACAAAGGTCCATCTAGTCAAGGCTATTGTTTTTCCAGTGGTCATGTATGGATGTGAGAGTTGGACTATAAAGAAAGCTGAGCACCGAAGAATTGATGCTTTTGAACTGTGGTATTGGAGAAGACTCTTGAGAGTCCCTCGGACAGCAAGGAGATCCAACCAATCCATCCTAAAGGAGATCAGTCCTGGGTGTTCATTGGAAGGACTGATATCGAAGCTGAATCTCCAATACTTTGGCCACCTCATGCGAAGAGTTGACTCATTGGAAAAGACTCTGATGCTGGGAGGGATTGGGGGCAGGAGGAGAAGGGGACAACAGAGGATGAGATGGCTGGATGGCATCACTGACTGGATGGACATGAATTTGAGTGAATTCCGGGAGTTGGTGATGGACAGGGAGGCCTGGCATGCTGCAATTCATGGGACTGCAAAGAGTTGGACACGACTGAGTGACTGAACTGAACTGAACTCCACCACAGATGTGATCATTGTTACAACAGCAATAGAAAATTAATATACTGTGTTGTGTTCATTAATCACAACTATAAAGGGCTATTGTAATGCCAAATATGCTTTTCAATTGTATAATATTGCTAACCTTAAGAAATTTGTTCTCTGTTTGAGAAGATGAGAAGGCAATATGCAAAGTAAACATCCAGAGAAGAATGAGCCAAGGAGGTAAAAGGTCTAAAACTGAATTTTATAAAATGCGACTGGGGAAGTTGAAAGCTTCTCATTTGTTTTTAATGTGGGGACTATGTTTTACAAGAGGAAGAGTTTAAACTTACTTTCCACAAGTGTTTTAGGAAGGTAAAACAAAGATTCATTGATCGTAGAAGAAAACTCGAGTTCAATGGAAAGTATAAGTCAGGGTTATTGATAGCAGAGTAGAGTTTTCCATCATGGAGGTACTGGTCTCAGTGGTCAGCATGCCATCAATGGGTCACAGAGGGACCAAGACATTGATTATCCTAGCTCTTCAGTAGGAAAGCAGGACCTGGATAGACCAAGACTCCTTGCAGATGTTTAAAACCAAGAGTGGTTAAACTTTTACCTAGGAGGTTGTGCTTAGAGTTTCCTTTTCTATGTGTTCTACAATGTGAAATATCATCTGAAGACCTGGTATAAAACTTCTTTTTTTAAAATTTCTTTCTATTAAGGTATAGTTCATTTACAATGCTGTGTTAATTTCTGCTGTACAGCAAAATAATGCAGTTATATATATATATATATATATATATAACTTTTCATATTCCTTTCCATTGTGGTTTATCAAAGAATATTGATATACTTTCCTGTGCTATGCAGTCTGACCTTGTTTTTATCCACCCTATATATGCAAATTTGCATCTACTAATTAAACATACTTCTTATGTTTATTGGCATAAGTGATCTCCAAAGTCCAAATCATTTTAAGATTCTATGTGAAGAGTAAAGGAAGGGAAATAAAGAAACAGTTGTCTCATTTAATCCTCCACATGGATATGGAAGCAACCTAAATCTGTATTGACAGATGAACAGATAAAGATGTGATACATATATACAGAGGAATATTACTCAGTCATAAAAAAGAATGAAATAATGACCTTTGCAACAACATGAATGGACCCCGAGACTGTCACACTGAGTGAATTAAATCAGACAGAGAAAGACAAATATCATATGATACCACTTATATGTGGAATCTTGGGAAAGACTACAAGTGAACTTATCTATAAAACAGAAGTAGAGTTATATATGTAGAAAATAAGTTCATGGTTACTGGGGCATGAAGGCAAGGGAAAAATGAATTGAGAGATTGGGATTGGCATACACACTACTATATATAAAATAGATAATAAAGACCTACTTTATAGCACAAGGAAGTCTACTCAATATTCTGTAATAACTTATATAAGAAAAGAATCTAAAAAAGAGTGACTGTATATATATATGCGGGCTTCCCCTGGTGGCTCAGTTGTAAAGAATTTGCCTGCAATTCAGGAGTCACAGGAGATGCAGTTTTGATCCCTGGGTTGGGAAGATTCCCTGGAGGAGGGTATGGCAACCCACTCCATCATTCTTGCCTAGAGAATCCCATGTAGTCCACAGAGCCGCAAAGAGTTGGGTATGACTGAAGTGACTTGGTGAGCATGCATGAGTATGTATGTGTATAACTGATTCACATTGCTGTACACCTGAAACTAATGGAATATTATGTCAACTATATTTCAATAAAAATTTTAAAAAATGAAAGCAACAACAAAACCATAGTTTCATAGGTAGGCATATTTCTTTCCAATCTGTTTGGAAAAGTACAGCACTAGGCACAAATCATTCAAGGAACTGGACCTGTGTGGAGCTGGCTAAGACAAGAGGAGAACAGAGGGCAGAGCTGTATTGGTGGCCGGGCTATAGGAGGCTGTTCCCTGGAGGAACTGAGACACTTGCTAAGACTAAAGGGGAGGATCTGGCTTGGCTGGGCAAGAAGTGGAGGAAGGAGGCCATTCTGGGCAAAGGAAGAAGGTGGGCAAAAACTTGAACTACAGGATCATGGGAGCAAGCAAATAAGGGTACCAGGATGTCTGCAAGAAATGCGTGGCTCTATGGCAGGTAGCATTAGTTTAGGAGGACAGTCAGATTAAAATGGTCTTGAGTTCCAAGGAAAATTGTACCTCAAGCCACTGGCATTGAGGACCATCTGCAACAATAATATAAAAGGACTATAAAAGGATTGGAAAAACACATCCACAAGTTTCTAGATGTGAACCTCTAGCTATCACCCCTTAAGAACACTATGCTTAGCTGTGATCCTCATTTTCTGAAGTAAATAAAGAACCTTGGATCACATCTTTATTGGAATCTTCTTTTAGACAGTCTTGTTAACCTAAATGAACAATTGTTTATTGAGAAACCACTCTGTCCCTATTCTAGGCACCAGCAGTATGACAATGAAGAGGAATCTTTTGATATTTTGATAAACTCATACCTGGTGGAGTCAGTGAAGTTTCTCAGTCATGTCTGACTCTTTGCAATGCCATGGACTGTAGCCTACCAGGCTCCTCCATCCATGGAATTTTCCAGGCAAGAGTACTGGAGTGGGTTGCCATTTCCTTCTCCAGGGATCAAACCCAGGTCTTCCACATTGTAGGCATACCTGGTGGCTCAGATGGTAAAGAGTCTGCCTGCGATGCAGGGGACCAGGGTTTAATCTCTGGGTTGAGGAGATCCCCTGGAGGAGGAAGTGGCAACCCACTCTAGTATTCTTGCCTGGAAAATCCCATGGATGGAGCAGCCTGGTGGTCTATAGTCCATGGGGTCAACAAAGAGTCAGACAAAACTGAGCAACTTTCACTTCACAATCTGGAGGTGTGAAGAGCTGCATCCACAGCAGTAGGACATCCAGTGAGATAAAGCTAAACCTCATTATGCCCACTGCCCTGGGGGACTAATATCTATGGATTCCAGAGCTTCAATTCCGGGGGAAGCATGCAGAAAACCTCCTAATTACTAATGTGTCCTTACCTGTCCCATCATCAGACTGTTCCTTTCTCTGATGTCAACCATTTGAAGAGTTCAAAAGGTGTCCAGATGGCCATTCCCAGAAGTGAAGCACAGTGCCTGACATAGTTGTTGTTTAGTACCTAACTCATGTCTGACTCTTTTGTGACCTCTTGGACTGTAGCCTGCCAGACTCCTCTGTCCATAGGATTTCACAGGCAAGAAAACTATAGATGTTCCCAAGTATTTACCTGAGTGTAATGCCTAGGTTAATATAGCATGTCATGTCTCCCCTGGGAATACTGTATTTTAACAAAGAACTTATTTATTTAAGACACTGAAACAAAATGACCATGGTGATCATTTCTGGCCCTTTGTAAGATATTGGGGAATATAATTTTGTAAAGAACCTTTAAATGTTTGGACTTCCCTTGTGGCTCAGCTGGTTAAGAATCCGGCTGCAATGTGGGAGACCTGGGTTCTCTCCCTGGGTTGGGAAGATCCTCTGGAGAAGGGAAAGGCTACCCACTCCAGTAGTCTGGCCTGGAGAATTCCGTGGACTGTATCAATGGGGTTGCAAAGAGTTGGACACAACTGACAGACTTTCACTTTTAAACGTTTATTGAATCACATTACTTAGGGATGTACGGGTTTCCCATGTAGCACCAGGGGTAAAGAATCCACCTGCAATGCAGGAGACACAAGAGACTTGAGTTTGATCCCTGAGTCAAGAAGATTTCCCTGAAGAAGGCAACGGCAACCCTCTCCAGTATTCTTGCCTGGAAAATTCCCTGGACAGAGAAGCTGGTGGGCTACAGTCCACAGGGTCTCAAAGAATCGACTCTCTGAGACCTGTAGTGACAGGAAGGCATAGGGTAGTGACTTCTCTTTTCAGCGGCTACCTGTGAAAGAATGTGGTCTCATTGAATCCTTACAATAACTCTACAGAGTAGGGCTTATTATTTCTATTTTACAGATGTAGACACTGATATTATTTGTAGAAGCTCATCTCGTCAGGAAGTGGTAGAGCCAGAATTCAAACTGAAGTGTTCCCTTTGCCAAATTTCAGGGTCCTTTTAGTGACAGGCCCTTCCACACCTGTGTAGACCCATAAAGCAGGCATGTACACAGGTGTCTCACATGCTGGCTGCTTTTGTTCATGCTTCTGACTACCTCTGGTTACAATTTTTGGCAGGACTTTTCTGTAACTCTGCTTCTCCAATGTATGTGCAGGCTTCCCTGTGGATTATCAGAGGGGTTTCCCATGAGCCTCTGAATCATTTCATAGGTCCCCCCAATCTGTTTTCCTCTGGTAAGTTGCCACCTCCAGCTGTCTCCCAAATTAATGTCATCAAGGCAGGCCTTTGCAGCAAAACAAACTCACTCATGCTTTTCTTATTGAGAATCGCTTAGCCTGATTAATCATGACAGATGTCTTCATAGTGGACAGATTTCTCATACAGGAAGTGAATATAGGTTCACCAGCAGCTTTTAATTCTACATTGTACTCAAGTCTGGCAAAGATTAAGAGACCACACTATACAAAACAAAATAATATTCTCCTTAAGATACTTGTATGTTTTGAGATTTATGAATATCAATCAACTATTGAACAAGTCATAAGTCATTCAGTGTTAGAATCAGAGAAGATTGGAGCATTTTCATTAACTTCATTTTAAGGAAACCATGTTTGTGAGAAAAAGCATTGTTTTTCTAGGCATCATATTGCTTCCCTTACATAATGTTATCCTTGCACTTTTGTCTTGTGTCCACCCAATAATTTTTATTTCCTGAGCAGATACTCTGTGTGGGCATTTATAAGAGCCCTTTAGGAACTTGCCGTCTTGTTGAGAAGACCAGAGTCACACATATACTGAATAATTTTATAGTGATGTCACACAGAAGATAATCAGGGTTGACCAAAAATTGCAGTTTCTCAGCTGCTTCTTAACGGCACTAACAAAAATAAGTCTGCTACCCACCATGGCAGAAAACAGAGTAAAACACAGGAAAACTATTTATTGAGTGCCTAAAATGTGTTGGGTATCACAATAGGCATTCCAAGTTAATTTTAACTCTGCCACCACAACCCAGCAAAATTCATAACATTATTTCTATTTTATGAGAAATCTGAGGGTCAGAACCAATGCTCTGTTTGTGACCACAGAGCTAAGAGCTGACAGAGCCAGGACCAAAACGTGTTCAGTTTGATCTTAAAGACTCCTCCTTCCAGGGCAGCACACAGCTTCCCTTTGGGGCAAGAAAGCAAAAGCGCAGTTTTTTAAGAACATTCATATGATTAGAAGCTTGAAAGTTATTTTACTCAGTGCTTACAGGAATGCAATGCATATATGTCATTTCAATAAACAGTGAATCTATTTCACAGCTACAGCTTTAAAATGCAAACAAACAACCCGAGTAAGTTCATTTGTTTTTGAAAATCTTAACAATTCTGCTAAGGGCAATACTGACTGCTTAATGTAAAAGTCAAGAATAAGTATAATAAATTAAAAGTGCACTAGTGTTATTGAAAATGCATTTTATTGCCACAAGTTATAACATAAGGAATGATAAATACATTAGTAGCTAACATTTCAGTAACATGGCTGGCAATAAGATTGCTAACAATTTTACTTTCATATCTTAAAAATACCTGCAAGATAAGAAATCATCCTGTGACCAGAATAGGTGGGACAGGAACTCACCTTACAGAATACCAAGGGAACAGGCATAAAGCCAGTTAAATATTTCTAGCAGATTGAATCAGCAGGAAACAGCTTGCAAGACCACTTGCTTAGAAGTAGTAGAACTGGACAGAAGGATAAAACCTTCCATCAAGGTTACCAGTTGAATTTCAGAAAGTCATTGATAGGCAAGATTAAACCCATTGGTAGAAATCAGCCAGCAGCCATAGTGATTTAAAGAGAGATACGTCTTCAAAAAAAAGAAAGAAAGAAATATGATTTCAATTAAATAATTCTTAGTATTGAATGCATGTCATGTACTGTTTTTAAATGCCAGGAAGATCCTCGGTTGGTGGGGAAGATAGGTAAATAAATGAAGGCTTAATGGCAGTGTACAACGCTTTTGACTTTGAGAGAACACAGGGAGGAAAAGGATTGTGACCTACCAATGCCCTTGAGTTTATGGAAATACAAAAGATGGGCCTTTATCTCAGATTAAATGGGTGGCGAGTAAAGTCTCTGGGAATTTTTACTGAGTGAGATGATTTATCTAATCTAGTCTTAGAAGGAGGAACAAATATGGTAGGTGAAACAGGGGTGAAAAGACCTTGGCTCTGTGCAGAGACACAGTGATATGAAGGACCAGGCCAAGTGAAAGGCTTCTTAAGTACTAGTGCAGGATGGTTCACAGTGAGGTAGGTGAGACAGAAGCTAAGTTATGAAAAATCTTATGTAGCATTCTATGGAATTTAGTCTTTATTCTGGAGCTAGATGTTACCAAATTTTAGTGCGCATAGCATTACCCAGACAGAACATTATGATTCAAGGAGTCTGACTTGAAGGTAAACAAGACATGCATGAATGGAGGCTAAACTTCCTAATTCATTAGATGTAGCAGAGAACGCAAAGGAAAGCGTCAAGGTTGACGCCTGAAGACTGGTGTTTTTGTGGGTTGAAGAAATGTGTGGCTTTGACCTAGGAAAGAAATGAGCTCAGCATGGGTATTGTTTGCTTACAGTCACTGCAAATTTTGATGTCAGTTCATGTAATGGCACTCAGGAAATTAGTATCAGCCATGGAAATTTAGTAATTATTGAGTTGTTAGTGTCAGCTAGAGTCTGGATGAGTAAACAATACAAAAATTAAAGACAAAAAGAGATAAGTATAGAAATTTAGAGAACATAGAAGATAGACACTTGTAAAAAAAAAAAAAAGAAGAAGAAGAGAGAGAATAACCACAAATAGGAGGAAATCTAGGAGAGAGAGGTATGACTGAAAACAAAAGTACAATGAATCCTGAGAAAGAGAAACTTGTCTGTAGTGGAAAAACACTATGTCTGACACAGAAAGAGGCAGAGTCTAATGGCCTCTACGTTCCATTTGATGTATGGTATTATTTTGTATTCTCAACACAACTACTACATGGCAAGGACAGTTACTTCAGTTTTACAGAAGATGCTGTGACACTAAAGAGACATCAAATCACTCAAATTCATATGGCTCCACTTCTGCCCAATCTGAGCACTTGTGCCCCATCCTGTATAGTATGCTGCCAACATAGAGATTTGAGTGAAAGAAATTTAAGGAACTCATATAGGGCAAGTGGAAGGGTGAATAGTGGGTGGCAGATTAGAGGCACTGCATGTCAATAATTCTTTCTAAAAGCTAGTCTTTGAAAACATAGTAAAATGATACGAAGACGGATGACATTGAAAAAGAGAAAAAAACAAGCAGATTTCAATTCAAAGGGGAAAGAGCCAGCACAGAGGGAGAGGATGAGGCATGGGCAGACAGGCATAGAGGTATTATTTTGACAGTCACAGTGGGAGTTGAATTCAGAGCCACAGCAGTGAATATAATGTGATGAAGGAGAAGAAATCAAGGACAGAAATATAGATGTTGTTGGATGGGGAGAGGGAGACTCTGGGTAGGTCTTGACAGACAGATGGCTTCTACCTTTCTGTGTTCTCCATGACTTAGGAGATATTTGCTGAAAATAATGAGACCTCATAGTAAAAATAGGGGAATGAGTAAAATAAAATGAAGATGGGACTAACTCTTAGAGGATGTGGACTGATGAGTGACCAAGTACATGTAGGAACCGTGACCAGCATTTTAAGTGGTCCAACTCAGGATGGGGAAGGAAAACCCAGAATGCTGTCATGTTTCTCTGGTCAGGGAACATTCAGTGACATGTAAAAGCCTGATGCCCACTGGAGACAACCTCCTTCCATGAGGAGGATCTTACAACACTGGTTAGGAACAGCTGTGTTAGAATATTCCAGGGAGAATTCATGAAAGACGTGAGGCTTAAGGTAAACAAAAGTTGATCAAAGTGTGGGCTGGTGGAGGGGAGGGAGAAAGAACATTCCAGGAGGAGTGAGCAACTAGAAAACATGAAAAAGTAAAAGTTTCATATAAAATCATCCTTTGAAGGCTGTGGATGGGAGCTTTGAAAGAGATGGGGAGGAGGAGAAGGATACTATTGGAGGTGTTGGAAAGTGGAGTTAGATGAGTCTTTGTCCCCTGTAAGATCTCCACTCCAGCTAAAGAAGCTGGACTTTGTCAAGTGTTTGCAAAGCAGAAAATCACCATCTTTCCTTAGATTTTGAGATGTACATGGTCAGCAATACCTCATGTCAAGTGACGGGGAACGGTTTGCTTGATTTCTTCTCTAGTTGAAATAAGACTTTATATCTATTATGCCTAATCTTCACACATCCTGCAAGGTTGACAGTATGCTCACTTTGACCATGGTCACAGTGGTCATAAGTACGGATCTCTGAGTTTCTTCCTACACTTATTTGATTCTAGTCCATCACCTCCTTTAGGTATATAATTAGTGAAAATGCATCAAAATGCACTTACTAATGAAAGCCCTTCTGCATAAAAGAAGAGCTTCTCTCTTCTTGATGGCAGGGGTGACTTGGAAATCAAAAGATACATTCTAGGACTGTTGCTTAATATTGTGCATATGTCATTTCCATAGCCCTGGCAGCTATCAAAAGTGGTCACAGACCACCAAGGTACCTGGTGCCAGCATCTACTGTAGCAAATCTGAGATCTGAGCAACACTAAGGCCCCAAGAAATGCCAATTTCTTCCTTACATTCTTCCTTCTCTTTTCACAAATCTTATCTTTAGGATTTTCAGCCAGGTTATTGGAGGTTGAGGTGTGACATAGTCACTTGCTCTAAGTGGACAAGTCACTGTGGTCCTTCCTTGTTTTGAAGCATGAGGGGCAGGAGAACAGGATCCTGGAAGCTCAAGGGCCCTAATGCATCAGTTATAGGAATATTTTTTAACACTGCTTAACATATTCCCCATCACATTCCTGGAAAAACTGAAAGACATTTTCACATAGCACAAATGCCCATATTTGTCCTTCTCCAGGTATATCGTTAAAAGACGAAATCAACTCAAACATCTGGACAGAAAGCCAAGATCACATATCTCCCTGGGAGATAGCAAAGAACATGAGTTTCATTTTATGCTCAAATGGAGAAATTTCTTAGGCTTCCTGCTTTGTTTCTTTAGTGGGCCTCTAAGCAGACTGAGGAGCCTCCCTGGTGGCTCAGATGATAAAGACTCTGCCTGCAATGCAGGAGACCCAGGTTTAATCCCTGGGTTGGGAATATCCACTGGAGAAGGGGATGGCAACCCACTCCAGTATTCTTGTCTTGAGAATTCCATAGACAGAGGAGCCTGGTGAGCTACAGTTCATGGGTTCACAAAGAGTCAGACACAACTGAGCAACTAACCCTGTCATTATCACTAAATCTGATGCTGTGTTGCTGTTGCTGCTGCTAAGTCGCTTCAGTCATGTCCGACTCTGTGCAACCCCATAGACGGCAGCCCACTAGGCTCCTCTGTCCCTGGCATTCTCCAGGCAGGAATACTGGAATGGGTTGCCATTTCCTTCTCCAATTCATGGAAGTGAAAAGTGAACATGAAGTCGCTCAGTCGTGCCTGACTCTTAGCGACCCCATGGACTGCAGTCTACCAGGCTTCTCTGTCCATGGGATTTTCCAGGCAAGAGTACTGAAGTGGGGTGCCATTGCCTTCTCCGCTAAACCTGCTAAAGTAAGTATATCTATAACCATGATAGGTTTATCCCAGTGTAACCTACACTGCTCTCTCATGCCAATGCCAAGTCATTTTTCCTCCAGTAAATCATTTTGACTTCTGTCTTTCCTTCATTTTGTTTCATCTTTGTTTCTCAAACCTGGATTCCACAATTTGGAAAAACTCAGACTTTCCAACACTTTCATGATAAGGAAAAGGCTAAAAATATTTCCTTCTATCAGGTGTTTATTGTAATTTCTAGGAAAGCTTTTAAGATGAATCAAGGCACATCATTAGGGGCTCTCAGGTGGCACAGTGGTAAAGAACCTGCCTGTCAACTCAGGAGACACAAGAGAAGAGGGTTCAATCCCTGGGTCGGGAAGCTCTTGGCATAGGAAATGCAACTCACTCTGGTATTCTTGCCTGGAAAATTCCATGCACAGAAGAATCTTGGTTGCAAAAGAGTTGGACACAACTGAACACACATGCACACGGCAGGATGTGTCATGGTGGGCTTTCGGTTTCTCTCTCCCAACTTTATGTGTTAGGGGACGACAGAGGATGAGATGGCTGGATGGCATCACTGACTTGATGGATGTGAGTCTGAGTGAACTCCGGGAGTTGGTGATGGATAGGGAGGCCTGGCATGCTGCAATTCATAGGGTCGTAAAAAGTCGGACACGACTGAGCGACTGAACTGAACTGAATTGAACTGAATGCAACATTAAGCTGTGAGAAATTATACAGCAGAATAACCTAAAGTAAACTTTTAAATAAAATATAAGTGTCATCCTCTAATGATCAGCACTATGATTTATGGTGCCAGACACTGTACCAGGTGTCTGTTTAAATCATGCCATTTTACCCTCAAACAAATCCCAGGACATAAACTAATATTTGTTTTGTCAGTTGAGAAAACAGAGATCAGGAAGGTCATCAGCTTGTTGAGCTACTAAGCAGCAAGGTCAAAATTCTAATCAAAGCCTGGTGCTCTGTCCACCATCCTGGACCAGGCCTCCCGTTTCTTCAGGTGGCTACCTGAAGTAGAGACCTTTGATCTGATGACTAATGGCACTCAATTGACCTGGACTTCATATATGTTTGTTCAAGTACTTAGTTTATATTAAAGGGAAATCAGGGGAAAGAAACAGATGGGCTACATCCAGCTGTGCTTAGCCACTCAGTCGTGTCTGACTGTGACCCCATAGACTGCCAACAGACTCATCTGTCTATGGACTTCTTCAGGCAAGAATACTGGAGTGAGTAGCCATTCCCTTCTTCAGGGGATCTTCCAAACCCAGGGATAAAAATCCAGTCTCCAGCACTGCAGGCAGATTCTTTACCATCTGGGCCATTGGGACTATATCCAGAGACTGCCTTAATTATATGTTTCTTGTTCAACTGATGGGTGAATCTGATGACTTTCGGTTTTGCTTTGCCTCACAACTACATTTGCACAATGGATTTTGGTTTTTTGCTTATTAGTATGCAGGACCATTCTTGAGTGCCTCTCAACAGGGCCATGAGAGCTACCTCAGTTATGGTCAATTCTCAAACATTTATTGGGCATTTGCCGATGAATAAAAAATGAGAACAAACAGATGGTTTTAGAATAGTGGCATTGGTTCAGCGGTCAAGAAATGAAGAGGAGAATATGGACCTACAGAGCAGGGAAATCTAGCCCAGACTCCGGGAGGGAGAGTCAAGTAAGGTTTTCTGGAGGACATCTGAAGTCATTCTAAAGGATAACTGGAACTGAGCACGAGATTGATGCTGGGTTAAGTAGAGGAAAATGCATAAACAAAAAGAAGGTACCAAAGAATGAGAAAGCAAAGTGGGCAGGGAACTGTCAAGAATTCAGGACAATTAGAACATTAAATGCAAGGCTACCTGCACAGCCAGGAAGGAGAGTTGAGTTGAGAGAGGTCAACTAGAATCAGGCCAATCAGTGCCTTACAGCTGCATGAAGTGACGATACACAGATATGCATTTTATGTACAGTGAGTCCTCTACATACAAACCTTCCAGTTGCAAATGTGCCTCTGATTTCAAGAAGGAACCAGAACCTGTGCCATCAACTTCAGGAGTGAGTGAAATTGCAGTTTGCCCTTCTGTCTCGTATTGCTGACAATCTTTTAGCTCTACCATCTCCCACTTCCTCTCCCTCCTCCAGACAGTAACTCTTATTGCCCGTTCACTCCCTGCCAGCCCCCTGTATGCAGGCTGTTGTACTGTGTTACTGTACTTTTCAAGATACACTACTGTAAGATTAAAAATGTTTTTTAATGTATTATTTGTATGAAAAGTATTACAAACCTATTACAATACAGTGCTATAAAGTCATTTGTGCTTTCTGGGTACCTAGGCTCACTTGGTTGGACTTATGAACGAATTCATACTGTTCATACTGTTCATGGGGTTCTCAAGGCAAGAATACTGAAGTGGTTTACCATTTCCTTCTCCAGTGGACCACATTTTGTCAGAACTCTCCAACATGACCCGTCTTGGGTGGCCCTATACTGCATGGAATCAAGATTGTTGGGAGAAATATCAATAACCTCAAATATGCAGATGACACCACCCCTATGGCAGAAAGTGAAGAAGAACTAAGGAGCCTCTTGATGAAAGTGAAAGAAGAGAGTGGAAAAGTTGGCTTAAAGCTCAACATTCAGAAAACAAAGATCATGGTATCCGGTACTATCACTTCATGGCAAATAGACGGGGAAACAGTGGAAACAGTGGCAGACTTTATTTTTTCAGGCTCCAAAATCACTGCAGATTGTGACTGCAGCCATGAAATTAAAAGATGCTTACTGCTTGGAAGGAAAGTTATGACCAACTTAGACAGCATATTGAAAAGCAGAGACATTACTTTGCCAACAAAAGTCCGTCAAGTCAAGGCTATGGTTTTTCCAGTAGTCATGTATGGATGTGAGAGTTGGACTATAAAGAAAGCTGAGTGCTGAAGAATTGATGCTTTTGAACTGTGGTGTTGGAGAAGACTCTTGAGAGTCCCTTGGACTGCAAGGAGATCCAACCAGTCCATCCTAAAGAGTCCTGAGTGTTCATTGGAAAGACTGATGTTGAAGCTGAAACTGCAATACTTTGGCCACCTGATGTGAAGAGCTGACTCATTTGAAAATACCCTGATGCTGGGAAAGATTGAAGGTGGGAGGAGAAGGGGACGACAGAGGATGAGATGGTTGGATGGCATCACTGACTCAACGGACATGAATTTGGGTAAACTCCCGGGAGTTGGTGAGAGACAGAGAGGCCTGGCGTGCTACAGTCCATGGGGTCACAAAGAGTTGGACATGATTGACTGACTGTACTGAACTGAACTGATGAACAAATTGGACTTAAGGATGCATTCTCAGAATGGAACTTGTTTGTATGCAGGGGACTCACTATAGATTATTTGAATTAAAATGGAAGGTGCAATGAAACATAGTGGGTAGAAGTTCACACCACAGCCCAACCATCTTTATCCTCTTAAGAAAGCAAAGGAATTACTAATAATTATTGAGTGAAATCTTTGGATTGGAAATTGGTAAAACAGTAAGAGTTGTACATTACAAAATGAATGTATTCATTTCCACTCCCTCTCTGCTCTAAATACTGGGATCCTTAGTTAAATAAGACTAAGAGACATGTCCAGGCTGCCTGCAATTCCTTTATCTCTTGTTTTCTGCCTTGTTAACTGTCCTCTGAGTATATCCTTGCTTGTATCTTTGATGTCTGTATATGTATGACTACTTCCTTGGGTCGGGTTTTCTTTTTTTTTTAATCATTTGCAAATAAAAATTGGTCTTTCTGTAGATAAGGGCATGAAATGAAGTCTTCAAATTGACTAACTCAGCAATTTCTGCTCTCTTTTTCCTCTTTAATATTTTATTATAGAAAATTTAAAAAATACACAAAAGTAGACTATAGGAAAATGAACCGTTAAATAACCCATCACCAACCTGAATGCTATCCCCCACCCTTGGGAGAATGAAGGATTTATTATTACTTGCAACAAGTAAGAAGCTCAGGGATTTCCCAAAGCAGCGTCTTCTTGAATGTTCTTCTAACCTGAAATAAGTTTCAGTGGATACTTAATTTCCACTCTTGATCCAATTAAATGCAAGGACCATATCACTGTCTTTCACTTTGTGCTACTCAGCGTGGGCTCATGAGTCCACACTGAAGACCAATTCAGGATCAGGGACCTTTTGCCACCAGATGAAGATGAGCTAGGTTCTTTAGTGCAAGTATTCAGAAACCTATGGATCTCTGGCTGCATCAGTATATCAAAGTGGAATCTAGGTAAAAATGTGGCTTGTCTTTTTGTATATCTTTGGTATTCATTCTACTTTACTAATATTTCATTTTTGTGTGTTTTACACGTTATGAGTCTGATGGATGGAGCCAGAGAGAGGGGTGTGGGAAGTCCTGATCCTTTATCACAGATAAGTTTGAAAAACTTGTTCTATTTCATGTTATAAAATGAATGCCATAAGAAAAGAAAAGGAAAAGCTCACTCACCATTTCTGTGCTCAGTCACTCAGTTGTATCAGACTCTTTGTGGCCCCATGGACTGTAGCCCTCAAGGCTTCTTTGCCCAAGGAATTTTCTGAGCAAGAATATGGGAGTAGGTTGCCATTCCCTTCTCCAGAAGATCATTCTGACCCAGGAATTGAACCCACAACTCTTGGGTCTCCTGCACTGTCAGGCAGATTCTTTACCACTACTGCCACCTTGGAGCCCTTAGCATTTCTGAGTGACTACTATGTGCCAGGCAGGTAAATTGGATGTTACACTTGACCTTTACAACAGCTCTGTAAAATGAATATTTTAATTGCTATTTTGCAGATGAAAAACCAGAGCTGGATGCAATTATGTAGATGGTGCGGGTTAGAATTCAGACTCAAATCTATGCTGTTCTCAAATCAATACTTTTTTAAATACTCCCTTTCCCTCTGTTACAAAGCATAAAATTTATTGCTAAAATTGCTGCTAAGTCGCTTCAGTCGTGTCCGACTATGCGACCCCATAGACCCTGCAGCCCACCATGCTCCCCCGTCCCTGGGATTCTCCAGGCAAGAACACTGGACTGGGTTGCCATTTCCTTCTCCAAATTGCTAAAATTAGGCTTAGCTTTTATAAGAGATGGAAAGTTTATTAAGATCAGGGTTCATATCACATGCCATTTTAAATCTCCTTCGTCCTTAGCACAGCCCTAGAGGCAATATTGATTTTCAGTGTATTTTGAATAATGGGTATCACCTTCAGTTCAGTTCAGTTCAGTTGCTCAGTCATGTCCGACTCTTTGCGACCCCATGAATCACAGCACGCCAGGCCTCCCTGTCCATCACCAACTCCCGGAGTTCACTCAGACTCACGTCCATCGAGTCAGTGATGCCATCCAGCCATCTCATCCTCTGTTGTCCCCTTCTCCTCCTGCCCACAATCCCTCCCAGCATCAGAGTCTTTTCCAATGAGTCAACTCTTCACATGAAGTGGCCAAAGTACTGGAGTTTCAGCTTTAGCATCGTTCCTTCCAAAGAAATCCCAACTCTAAGGGTACCACCTTAGAGTTGCCCATATTAATAACGGACAGCCTTAGAGGTAACAGGCAGAACCAAGTGACCTGGATGAACAAGTAAAAACTTTTTACAAGCTGCCCGAGGCTTGTATTAGGTAGGATCTTTGGTTTGGATCCCTATCCAGAAACAATCAAACTTCAGACCACCTCTTTGTGTCTAATGGGACACTTGCTTTTTATCTAAGAGGAGTGTGTGTGTGTGTGTGTGTGTGTGTGTGTGTTGAGAAGAGGGAAGAGAGAGAAGAAAACTAGGTTTTGTAATTGGAAGGAAAGTTATGACCAACCTAGATAGCATATTCAAAAGCAGAGACATTACTTTGCCAACAAAGGTCCTTCTAGTCAAGGCTATGGTTTTTCCTGTAGTCATGTATGGATGTGAGAGTTGGACTGTGAAGAAGGCTGAGCGCCAAAGAATTGATGCTTTTGAACTGTGGTGTTGGAGAAGACTCTTGAGAGTCCCTTGGACTGCAAGGAGATCCAACCAGTCCATTCTGAAGGAGATCAGCCCTGGGATTTCTTTGGAAGGAATGATGCTAAAGCTGAAACTCCAGTACTTTGGCCACCTCATGCGAAGAGTTGACTCATTGGAAAAGACTCTGATGCTGGGAGGGATTGCGGGCAGGAGGAGAAGGGGACAACAGAGGATGAGATGGCTGGATGGCATCACTGACTCGATGGACGTGAGTCTGAGTGAACTCCGGGAGTTGGTGATGGACAGGGAGGCCTGGCGTGCTGTGATTCATGGGGTCGCAAAGAGTCAGACACGACTGAGCGACTGAACTGAATGGAACTGAACTGAATATAATGTATCACTGTCAACACTCAGATAAACTGTAACATCATTGGAAAACATTTTGTCATGTCATGACATCTATCTCATCCCACCCCAGCTCATCTGTACTGTTAGGTGAGTTGGATAATTGTGCGCACTCCTTTTTAGGTTTTAATCATGAACACTGAACATGCTACAGTCCAGGAGAACTTTCCTCATGCCTCAGATGAAGCACTGCTGATATTCTCTTGGTGTCTATTTCATTCAGAAATAATGAACATCAAAGACAGCTTGTGTCTCTGAGCTGGTTCCTACTATAAATTTTATTTCAGCACTTGCCAGTGACCTGAGCAGAGTATGCCAAGTGGAACCATGGCTGCAGACAGTTCGGGAGATTGATATTTCAGACAAATTGAAATTCACTCATGACTATCCTTCATCACAGTGCAGAGGTATGCTCTGAAATCCAAGAGAAACTAGTGCCCAAAACTTCTCAAGGTTCTTGCCAGTGTGTCCAAGGCCCATGTCAGGGAAAAGAGTAGCACACATGGGCAGGGCAGATGCGAGGTGACCATGTAAGCTAGGAAATTTCATGTCAGGACCACTCCAGAAAAATCTATAAGCACAGTTATTTTTCACTGTGACCTCCCAATCCACTTTCTTTTCTATGATCCTTAAAATCTAGTTATTTCTTTATTCTTAATAATCATAACTATGCTAACATTATCTTCAAAATGAGGCAGTGTAGCCTAGAGAGTAAACCCATAGACTTTAGGCAAGAATATCTATCATTGAGTGAGCAGCTCCTGGATAGAAAACACTATACTTAAGATGGAACATAAAAGGTAACTCCTTGAACCCTCTCTTTAATCATAAAGGGTAGATATTATTATGAAGTTACAAATGAGGAAACAAGTTCAGGAAGGTCGCAGACTAGTGATTATGACAGAGACTGTCTTTAAACTCAAATTCGACTCAACACTAAGCTGGTATTTTGTATTATTATGTTTTCCTCTAATAGAAAGTGCAGTAGGCCTGATGATTTTATTCTGGTTTGAAACATACAGGTCTAAATTGAAAAATGGAAGTTTAGTGCAGTCACTATAGAGAATAATAATGAGATTCCTTTAAAAAGCTATAATTGGTGTTGCCATATTATCCAGCAATCCCACTCCTCAGTGTATATCTGAGGAGTATATCCCACTCCTCAGCGTATATCTGGAGAAAACTCTAATTTGAAAAAATACATGCACCCCAATGTTCATTGCAGCACTACTGACAATAACCAAGACAAGGAAACAACATAAATGTCCATCAACAGAGGAATGGATAAGGAAGATACGGTACATACACACAATGCAATACTACTCAGCCATAAAAATAATGAAATAATGTCATTTGTAGTATCATGGATATACCTAGAGATTATCATACTAAGTGAAGTAAGTCAGACAGAGAAATATAAATATCATGCAATATTATTTATATGTAAAATGCAAAGAATGACATGAATTTATTTACAATACCAAAACAGACATGCAGACAGAAAACAAACTTATAGTTACCAAAGGTGATGGGGGCAGGAGATAAATTAGGAGTTTGGAATTAACATATACACAGTACTATATATAAAGTAGATAATCAACTGGGACCTACTGTATAGCACAGGGAACTATACCCAAATCTTGTAATAATCAATGAAAAGAAATCTGAAAAAGAATATATATATATATATATATATATATATATATATATATACACACACACACACACACACACACACAACTGAATCTCTGTGCTGTACACCAGAAAATAATATAACCTTGTAAATCAAGTAGACTTCAATAAAATACATTAAAAATAATTTTTAAAAGTGAAAGTTATACACCACACCTGAACTATTCTAGCTGAAAATAAACTAGTATCATTCTTTGGGAGAACATTAGCTTTAACACTTACATATGAGCTACCACCACCTCTGATTCTCTCATGCAATGCAAATAAAGCACCTTATCTTCTTGACTCTTTGGTATTATTTACCTTCAAAGAATAAAGGGTAAGATTAAGGCTCCCTGAGGGGCAATAAATATTCTACTCCTTTCCCATGTCTGTCACTGCAGGACATTCACAAGGAGTGAGGAGACAGAAATCCAGAGGCTTGTGGTAGCATCAGAGAAAAGAGATTATAGGGACAGTGATGGTGATCAAAAAGTCCTCTAACCAGGTTTCCCTAAGTGGCCTCTGCAGATCAGTGATATTGGCAAATGAGATATTTATCTAAGCAAATGGGAGAAAACTCTCTGTTTTAGAGATTCTCCCTTGCATATTCACATGTCAAAAGCTTGGATAAACTCTGTCATTACAGAAAAGAACAAATTTTTGTTTGGTATTACCCAACATCTTGCATAATATTCATATTTATCTTAGAGTTGTGCTTTAAGAACACTATATTAAGTTTCTGCTGTAGGCTTATTAGGGCATTCAAAATGGTTCAGATTCTCGTGAGACCCAAATAACTGTGGTTTTGCAATTTATCAATGTCTCCCTGGGTGGACATGTATATTACTAAAACTTCAGTCTAGGTGAATCAGGTTAATGAAGAAATACGTTTACCCCAAAGGAAGAAAAATATGCTTATAAATAAAAATGATAAAGGTTTATTACCTTTTGTCATTTTTTAACCTGTACACATTTGAAAGCATGACAAATGCCGCAGGACACACAGATAGTTTTGTAAATAATTTAAGCAGATTTATATTTACTCCCTAGAAGTCCACGGACCTGATGCTGAAAGCTCGACCTCTGTATATCAATGCCAAATTGAATCTCAGAGACAGAGTTTTGGGTGAAGTATAAAAGAATGGGTTTATCGCTTTGCCAGGCAAAGGGGACACATAGCACTCCTGCCCTCAAAACTGTGCCCCAACCTAGGGGAGTCTGGTGAGAAGTTTTACAGCAAGGGTTTAAGGGTTGGGCTGCTGATAAGATTTTAGAGTGTATGCAAGGCCTGTACTTCTTTAATTTGGAGTCTGGTGGTCTTCTGATTTTCTTTGAAGAATGCTTCATTAAGTAGTTCCATTATCCATTTGCTGGGGATTTTTATTCTATAAAGAGCTTAAAGCTATTGTTATGTGTATAATTTGAGGAGGAACCAGGACCCTGCTCCAAGCCCACACTATTGTTTCTTGGCTGCTTCTCCCCTGTCTCTAGGTCCCCTCCCTTCCCTGATTAGCAACCGTTCAAATATGCCCTTTGGAACTCAGGGAAAGTCATGGAGGCTGGAGTCAAGAATGGGGGATACGAAGTCTTTCACGCCTGGGAGATCCACAGGATCTTACTTGGTTTTGGACCCTCTGGCTCCCACATAACTCACAAATCCCTAAATAGAAATTAGAGACAAACAGGAGTATTATAATTTATTATTACTTCCCTATTAATATCTTAGGAAGAACTCAACTCTTTATTGAATACCTATTAGAAATAGAGGAAAACAAAAGGGCAACCATTAAATGACATGCGAGCATTGTGTCTGGCAGGAAGTCACTCAACAAACATGAAGGAACAAAAAAGAATTCTCACTTTACTGATAGGCAAAAGAATGATTAAGAGGTTTCCCAAGATTACATTTACACGGTAGAGCTCGGATTTGATGCTGGTTTTGTCTGACTCTTTAAATCATGCCTTCACTACACCATGCTGCCAATTTAATGGGAACAAATTACTTTTACTACAAATATGGGCAGGTAGCAGCTCTAGCTTCAAGGAAAAATCTGTTGGGGGAAGATCAG
Source organism: Bos mutus (assembly GCF_027580195.1). Classification (NCBI taxonomy): domain Eukaryota; kingdom Metazoa; phylum Chordata; class Mammalia; order Artiodactyla; family Bovidae; genus Bos; species Bos mutus. The sequence goes on from NC_091618.1 coordinate 59,910,606, forward strand.
AGATATGCACAACAAGAAATCTGTTAAAACAGACAGGAGGCATTAGTGACACAGAAAAACAGCTTGTATAAAAGAGAGAAATGAAAGTTTCAGCACAGGCTTGGGAATGACTGTGAGTGAGATAAGCAAAGAAGTCGTGTGTGTGTGTGTGTGTGTGTGTGTGTGTGTGAAGGTGTGCGCACCAGAGGCACCAACAGGGAAAAGCATGAAAACAGAGTGAAATTGAGCAAGATACTGTGGGGCTCCTGGGCACAGAAGTCTGTCTGTGTCTCCTGTTTCTTGTTTGTAGAAAATGGGCTTCATTCAGCCCCCATGACCTTCCCTGAGTTCCAAAAGGGAGATTCCAATATTTGTTAATCAGAAAAGGGAGAGGATAAGGAGACTAGAGAGTAGCAGGCAAGAAACAATAGAACAGCCTTGGGGCTGGGTCCTGATTGCTCCTCATGAAATACGTAATATCTTTGAGTTCTTCTGCAGACTAAGACCCCCACTCAGATGGAGGATTGTAACTTCAGACTGAGAACCCTGTTACCTCACCACTACCCAGTTGAAGAAAGTCACACATTCTGTAGCCTTACCCCCCAAATTTGCCTATAAAACGTTTTCCCTCTAGACCAGAGGGAGTTCAGCGGTTTTGAGAATGAGCCTCCTATTTCCCTTGCTTAGTCCTGCAATAAACCTTTCTCTACTCCAAATTTCAACATTTCAGTTTATTTGGTCTGTGTGCTGGGCACAGGAACTTTGTTCATTACAAGAGCTCCAAGGGCAATGCTCCATGGACCTTTCGGATCTTGACCTCTAAATGTTGTAGGGGAGCAGAGTATGCCACCCCAAATCATGCCTCTTTGAGCTGGTCAGTTTTAAGAAATAGGAGACAGAGGGGAAGCTCTGAAAACTGAGTAGAAGCTACCCTTCTATAAGAGATACTTGTATTTATAAAGGGACTCTCCATTATAAGGGTGTTTCCCTTGCTGCTCCAGTAAGAGAATGACTCAATCTTTAGAACTCTCACCAATGGAGAAGCACAGATTTAAACCTGTATAACAACCTTAGTTACTGTGGCTTTTCCTGGTAAACTCTCACAATCGTCCCTCTCCCAACATGTTCCTTTTGTCTTTAAATGAACAAAGTACTTGGTTAAAGTCTTGAGGCATTTCAGGGAGTTACTGAGTTTTGGCAGCTCTCTCCCATTTATAAATGTTTAAATGTATAAATGCTTACATGTTGTTAAGCTTCTGTTTGTTTTTATCCTATTAGTTTATCTTTTATTGCAGGGAGATCTCAGCTAAGAACCTAAACATGTAGGAAAAAAGTTATTTTTCCTCCCCTTACAGTGTCAGAAGGCAAGGGCTGGCTCAATACCATCACTGTGTATCAAATATATACAGCAGGTGCTGGATAAGTACACACTAAGTGAGTGAGAAGATATGGCTGAAAAATGAGAGGGGGTTGGCTTACAGAAGACTTCATATTGCTTAGGAGATTATATCTTGTTAAAAAAGAGATATCAAGCTTAAGGTGGAGTCACTTGTGTTAAGCCCATGTCACTAAACTAAGACATAATGACTAACCTAATTTCACTCTTTCCCAGGAATGCAGTTTTAACCAGTCACTGGTCAGCAGTCATTGGTCAGCACTAGAGAAGTAATTCGCCTGATAGACTCCTGCTGTTCCTCAAAGATGACCTTGCCTAAAACAATCTACTTTTTGCCAGTAACTTCCTTTTTCTGCCTGTAAAGTCTTCCATTCTTCACAGCTTCTCTGAGCCCCTTTTGATTTGTTGGATGAGATGCTGCCCCATCCACAAATCATTGAATAAAGTTAGTAAGTTCTCTAAAATTTACGGAGCTGAATATTTTTAACACTCATATCTTTTATACTTGAGTCAGTGACTGCTCTGGAATTCACCTGGAATCCAGGAGAAAATGAGACAGAGATCAGGCGAAGCCACAAGGCATGGAATGTTCTACAGTGATAGGCTGAAGTCCAGTTGAGCTATAGCCTTCCTGCCTCCTTGTTTGAGACAGCTGAGTTAGGAGCCAGTATCCTTTCTAGAGCTGAATTCCAATATAATAATACAGTGCAAACAAAGCTCTGTGCATCACTGATAAACCTTGGCTAATTCTTCACCTGACCCAGCTGCATTTTCTCTTCTGTCAAATGAGGAACATGATGCTAACCTCCAGAATGAAGACTGTGGATCCTGAAACCAGACAACTTGAGCTGATATTTTCATACTCCAACTGTGAGACCTTAAGTAGGTGACTTTACCTCTCTGTGCCTCTGTTTCCTTATCTGTAAAGTAGGGTTCAACATATAGTTACCATACAGGGTGATTAGGAAGGTTAACTATGCTAACAGACCAAAAGAACATAATTGTTTTTGGTCTTTAATAAGTATATATACATTTTAAGCCTTCCTTGTCATTTTCTTTATTCTTATTACTGTTTCCACATAATAAGGACTCAGTTCTTAGGCTATAGTCGATACTGAGGAAGAATGATTACTTTCTTAATTTGAAATTTCTGAGATTTTATTTAAAAAAAATTTTTCCCCACTGGAGTATAGTTGCTTACAATGCTGTATTAGTTTCTGCTGTACAGCAAAGTAAATCAGCTACATGTATACATTTTGGATTTCCTTCCCATTTAGGTCACCAAGAGCACTGAGTTCCTTGAGTTACACAGTTGTTTCTCATTAGTTATCTATTTTATAAATAGTTGTGTTTGTATGTCCACTCTGATCTCCCATTCCATCCCACAACTTAGATGCCCACTGACAAATGAATGGATAAAGAAGATATGGTACATGCATACAATGGAGTATCACTTAGCCATAAAAAGGAACAGCATTGTGTCATTTGTAGAGATGCGGAAGGACCTAGAGTCTGTCACACAGACTGAAATAAGTCAGAAACAGAAAAACAAATATCATATATTAATGCATATATATGGAATCTAGAAAGATGGAATAGATACACAAACATAGAGAACAAATATAAGGACACCAAGGGGGAAAAGGGAGGTGGGGTGTGGGATGAGAAAGAATGACTTGAACAAACTCATTCTTCAGGATTTTTGAATTTTCAGCATCAAATAAACCTCTTACTTTGGAGCTCTTAAAGCATTCCAGTATTAACCTAAAAAAATTATATGTGTGCCCATGGTTGCATCATCCTTCTCAGCCCATCATCAAGCTCATTTCCTGTGCATGAAGCACAGGTTTACTTATGTGACATAAAATGCTTTTGCCTCTGTGACATCCTTTTTCATCGACATCCTTTTTCATCTCTCTCTGTAGAGAATCCCCTTAGCATTAACAACCCAATTGTCTGGGTTTTTGTACGAAATATACTGCATCCTTTAACTTGATATGATAGGGGTGATTAGTTAATTGCTGTGGGCACCTAACATTTGCAAGGAAAAATGGATACCTCAGCCCTCTTTCTTCCAATGCAATGGAAAATGATTAAGGTTTGCTGGTTTCTCAGTGGGGGACTGCTGTTTTCAGGTGGATATTCAGAGACTTGCAAATTCTAGATATTAAGCTGTTCTTGTCTGTCTTTTTCTCTTTTGTGAAGGGATGGCTGGGGAGGGGTCAGGAAGGACAAGGGGACAAGCTATGAATAGCTTTTTTAAAAAACCTATTCTTTGTAATAAAACTGTTCATCCATATTAATTCCAGCTTCTTTGCAATGTGCATACCTGGCCACTGGCAAAAATTGTGAAATCTCTAAAGTTTCCCTTCCCTGTCCTTGTCTTTTATATTCTACATGGCCTTGTTCCTTTGAAGGACACATTTTGCTCCTCTCTGTCCCCCAGAACTCATGGCCATGGTGTCAGGAATGAGAAGGAACATGCAGTTAGTACACATTTTGGTAAAAATCACCATCACTGGCATGTAGAATAAGACCTTCCCCTCCTCCCCTCCCTGAGGACCTACAGGATGATGAGGCTCACAGTGTCTTTCCCTTATCATCTTTTCTGGGTCATTTGGAAATCTTTTCTGAGTGTTTTGGAAATCATATGACATGAAAGGTTTTTATCCAAGAAAAATGCACAGCTGCTCATACAACACATAGTAATTTGTGCAGCATTTCAGGGGATATGAAGCACCTAATGCAACATGGAGATCCTTAAGAGTCCTAAGCAGAGTTCAGGCAAGACTTCCTTCCTGTGAGAAGGTAGGGATAGGTGGGGAAAATAAGCAGAAGAACAGGGCTTCTGTCAATATCACTGTATTCTACATTCTTTCCCAAGACATAAAACCTAGAGTGGAGATATGTCTAAAAATTCATATTAGAATAAGGTGAATATTAGTATTATCAATGTACTTACAGTGCTTTTTTATCAGAGGATGCTGAGAGATAAGATACACAGTACTATACCATCATTCTGTGTTGTAACACAACCTAGTAACTCTGTGTTAAGGGAAAAAGAACAAAACAACCCGAACAAAACAAAGAAACACAATATTTGGAGAAAGACATTTTTAATTGGAGGCCAAGCTGAAAGGTTACAGTAGGCCCATGGAAATTGATTTAGGGATACTCTTTACAATTTGTTTTTTCCCTAAGGAGTCCCTAAGTCAGAGAAGAGTGAGTCTGTAACTGTTAATTTCTGGATACACATTTTGAAGCCAGAGACATATGTGAAACTTCGGGTTTTGTCTGAACACTCCATGAGACTTGAAATTCTACTCCAGAATATACCTGCATTTTCCTTAATATAAAATAATGTGCACTTCTTAACCTTTGAGTGAAGTTGGTGCCCTAGGAAAATGGGTTTTTAAAAATTGAGGTGTGGGTGTGTGTGTACATGTGTATGTGTTTCCTCATTGTCATGGCTTACTTCTGCAGGGTGGATGGTGCTAAAGTTACATTTGAAAAGCTTGGATTCAGAGCTGAGGTTACCCTGAGTGATAGATGTCTCCAAACATGCTGTGATCATTTCACAGCATCCGTCATCATGACAGTTGAGGGGATATGAAAAGCCAAGGGTTTTATAAAAAGAATTTAAGCAAGAGTAAAAGCATAGAGCAGAACTACTAACTAGAGGCCAATATAAATCATCATCTCCACAAGGAGGCCTTAGGGAGGTAGATCCCCAGGCTGGTGGGAAGCTCTGGTCTGTGTTTCACTTTGGTCTATATTTAGATATTGAATATGTTTTTTCACCAAAGGTTAAAAGCAGTCCTTAGTTTGGAACAGGTGCTCAAAAAATATTGTGAAATGATGTGATTTCCTCCAATCAACTAGAATGATGCTAGACTGAGAAACTGTTAGGAGCTTAGCTCCTTTCCAGGGTCTACCATGCTGTTCTCTGTGGAAAAAACACAGTACTTTGGAATCAGAAACCAGGGTTGGATCTCAGGTCAGTCACTTCATAGGTGTAAATTAGCCTATATAAATCTCAGTTTCTTAAGAAATATTAATCATATAGATTATGGAGTAGATTAGCAGTGATATAAGTGAATGATAAGATCTGGTACACAGTGAACAGTCAATAGAGGTAGCTACTATTACTATTACATTACATTAATATAAAGAAATACAATATAATATTTTGTAACATATATGAAGACTATACAGAATGTAATTCTTTATACTAAATTATAATTGGACAAATTCTGAATGAAAAGAAAAACAGAGGCCAAGGAAAGGCAGTATGCAATTAATAGCTTAAAGATGTAATTTATATTGTGTAGACTTTAAGGGTTTAGAGGACAGCAAAAATAATTAAGACTAGAGAAGAAAGGGCTGGAACTGGACCATGGAGAAGATTTGTGTAGATAGAAGGAAGATGAAAGTTCCTGCTTCACTTAATTTAGTAAAAACTGCCAATATAAAATTTTGCAAGATATCCTTAAGCAAAGTGAGGAGAACCATTTATATCAGTTGATGGCTAATTAAGTGGAAACAGTGAGTGGGAGGAAGGAGAGACAATAATGGCCTTTAAAGCAATGCAGCTCGTTGGTGACATCCATCTGATTCATGTCAGACTTCAGGCTTTATGTGGTTATAAAACCTTCCCAAATCTCCTCTGCCACCCAGGGTTCCTTATGACCATTACATTGTGGTCCCCACAGTCAGGAAGAACAAATCTGGAGGAATGATTGTTCTGTTTTGAATGTTATATTGTACACACCCATCACTGACAAAATAGCATATGTACAAAACAGGGGCGGAAGATGGTGAGATGTCTGAGGAAGAGAAATTATGTTGTCAAAATAATAAAAGAAAAGAAGAGATAAGAAGACCAAGAGAACTAGGGTTGCTGTTCTCAGGTATTTGCAAAAAAAATGAAGATCGTGATAAAGAAGGATGAACTTTGGTTTGGGATGGTCCAGCAAGTAAGCTAAGAGGAGTGTTTGGTGATTTGGAGATAGAATCAGGTACAGTGGAAGGAAGGATACCCTACTGCTTACAAGTTTTGCAGAAGATAGTGAGCTATCCTGGGAAGTCGTATTTCTATGCTTATAAGAAGTGGGATGGAGTAGCCAAATAGCAGGAATACATTTAGTGAATGTGGAGATCTCTACAGGTTATTCAGATTGTGGCCACTTAACTTCAAAGGTCCCTTTTCCAATTCTTTAGCCTTTTATAACCCTCCTTTTTTAAAAAAGCAGAAATTCAGTAGAGGCCAAGGTCAGCCATCATATTTCTATTGAAAAGACAAAGTTAAAGACTATATCTTTGCTTTAATTGATTCTAAAAATCAAAGATTAGGTTGGAGCAGATAAGCAATCAAAGCCGAGGCCCTTATCTAACTGATCATTGAGCTGCTAAATGGGGTAGAAATTGTATTCTGAAGAGTTTGGTTCATGGCCTTTCCTGAGCCATGCAACTATGTCACCTCAGAAGCACCTGCCTTGGCCACTTTGGCATCTTTCATTTCATCCCAGAATTTCTCACATATATATGTATATTGGGGGGTGAGAGGGCTATGAAGAGGAAAAAAATGACAAAAAGAAAATGCTTTACTATAAAATATAAAATAGTTTTTGCACTACAGTACATGGAGTTCTATCGAAGGCAACCTGACCAGATGATTTTCAAGATAAGACTGAAATCGGAACCACAAAGTAATTAGAAACCCTGAAAAAATGGTGTGAAATTGACCTTGGCAGCTCCCAGTCCAGGTCACGTCCCTTTGGTCCTTCTTTACATTGTACCCACAGCACACCTGTCATCCCTTATTTGTCTAAAGTCTTAGGGATAGTTCAGTTAGAATATGACTCCTCCAAATAATAAAAATTGTAATAAATATCAATACATCAAAAATGTATGTGTACAGCTTCTCCAAAGACATGCCTTACTTCATTTCTTATTCACAATAGCAAAGCCACTAGGGCAGATATCATCATCCTTATTTGAGAACAAGGTGGAATGATGAGCACAAAATCCCATGGCCAGTAAGTGACAAAATCAGGAGCAGATATGTATTGATTTTTCTTCTTCTAATCTAAGCATCTTTCTACAAGACTAGATGTTAGAAGAAAGTCATGTGTGTGTGTATGTATGTTGATGCTGCTGCTAAGTCGCTTCAGTTGTGTCCGACTCTGTGCGACCCCATAGTCAGCAGCCCATCAGGCTCCCCCGTCCCTGGGATTCTCCAGGCAAGAACACTGGAGTGGGTTCCCATTTCCTTCTCCAATGCATGAAAATGAAAAGTGAAAGTGAAGTCGCTCAGTCATATGGGACTCTTAGCGATCCCATGGATTGCAGCCCACCAGGCTCCTCCGTCCATGGGATTTTCCAGACAAGAGTACTGGAGTGGGGTGCCATGGCCTTCTCCGTATGTATGTTGGGCATCTTTAAAAATTAATACATGATGGTCCATAAATGACTGAGAGAGTGTCAGTGTTTCTCAAATTTTGACTATCTTGACCTTTGAGGCTGATGATCATCTATTGTGGAGCACATTCTTGTCCATCATCGAGTGTGTACTAACATCTCTGCTGCTGCTGTTTAGTTGGTAAGTTGTATCTGACTCTTTGCAACCCAATGAATTGTAGTCTGTCAGGCTTATCCATCCTTGGGATTTCCCAGGCAAGAATACTAGAGTCAGTTGCCATTTTCCTCTCCAGGGGATCGTCCTGAGCCAGGAATCTAATCTACATCTCCTGCTTGGCAGGCAGATTCTTTACCAGTGAGCCACCAGGAAAGCTTTTACTATCATCTCTGGATTTTACCAACTGGATGCAAATAGCAAACCTCCAGTTGTAACAATAGAGGATGTATATTCCAAATATTGTCAAATGTCCCCTGGAGCAAAATCACTTCCAGCTGAAAACAACTGATTAACACCAGGTATGATTTGTTTTAAAAGAGAAGACCAAGCTAAATTAATTGACATTGAGCATGTATGTATACATGCAAATCTGGACAGAAAAACCTCCCAATGTCTTTCAGCTTTTCCCAGTAATCATACCTTCCCATCACAAGGAACAGAGGTGCTGTCTTGGCTTCGTTTCTACTGTGGGATGTGATTTGGATGGTGTGTAAAATAAGACTTTCACTGGCTATCAACTGAGGTGTTTTTATTTCCTTATACACCAAATGACATCATTTCCCCAACAAAGCCACACAACACTTAGCTATAGAAATCCAATAAGTCAAATTGATTTGTTCAACAATAGATATTTATATAGAAAACATAGAAATCTTTACCCCAGACAACATTTCAACAAGGGTGAAAGCATCATTAGAGTCATACATTCTCCCCTCAAATTGATTCTGTTTCACTTGCTCAGATGTTTGTCAGATTAACTCTACTAATGAATTTCCACAGTTGTTTAGTCTCTCAACTATGAAGCCACAGCCTGTGCTTAATTATGATATTTTCTTCCGAAGTCCAAGTCTTTTATCTGACCACTGACAGCTAGAAAAGATTTGCTGACACGGCATCTAAACAAATCTGTCTTATTTATAAAGAACAAAACCAAGAATGCGATGTGTGTGGACACTGGTATAGAAAAGCATACACATATATTGTGCATATATAATAGGACACAGCACTTGTCATAATTATATTTTTATTTAAATGTATTGCCAGCTCTTTTAAGCCCCAAAAATATATATATATTGCTGCTCAATATCTGAAGTTAATAAAACAGTGAGGGAAGAGCAACAGAAAATATCTCTATTGTAGACTCACAATTTAAGAAAGAATTTCAAATTAGTTTGATATACTAAAAGATGCCTGAACATGTGTGAGGCACTGACTTTTGTAAAGAAAGACATAAGCACTGCACAAATACATATACACACACAGGCATACATATCATATCTCCAAAACACACGACACATCAAAATTTTTTTGGAAAACATTAAGTCAATAGCTCAAAATCAAAGCAAACACTTTGTAATTTTATGTCTCTCCCTGTATTTTTCATTGAATTAAATCATTGTTGAAGGAGTTTTGTGTTTCTCAGGTAACTAGTTTGTCCTAAATAAATCCCTAAACTAAAGTGCTCATTAATTTCATGTATACTTATTACCCATATGCACAAGTATCATTATCTCCTGATTATGTTACTGAAATGCCAAGCTGAATATATTTGAAGTTTTGCATTCTGTCCATTAAGTAAAAGAATAATGTGAAAAAACTATTAAAAACCCCCAACCAAAGTAAATCAGCGTGCAAAGGATGCTTCCTGAGCACCACACTGAAACAGAGCCTCCATAGTGGGACACGTCTGCACACCTCCCAACGGCATTTATCCATTCTCATGGCAAAACACATTCGATTTCAGAAAATAAATGGATATTAATTTCCATCCAAATGCCCATTTCAATTCATTATCTAGAAAGGTAAATATTCACAGAGGTGACACCCAAGTCAATATTGACCTTGGGGGATAATAAATTTTGACATTTTCCAGAATAAACAGTTCACATAGCATGCATGCACATGTAAAATTGTACCTGGCACATTAACCATGAAAGAAAACTAATAATATCTCAAATTTATTATACATATAGTTGTGTGTACACATATATATGCATGTACATATAGCATAATAAATTACTTCTTATATTGAATTCTATTGAGAATACAGAGTAGGGAGTTCCCTGGTGGTCCAGTGGTTAGGACTCAGTGCTTTCATAGCCATGGCTTGGATTTAATCCCTGGTCGGGGAACTAAGACCTTGCAAGCCATGGAGCATGGCCAAATAGATAAAGAAGAAAAATAAAGCAATAGGTCCAATTTAAACAAATAAAAGAATGGAGAGCAGGAGCATTTGGAGTTCACTTATATGTAAGTACAGTGTAGATCGAATGCAATGTGATTTTCTAATGAATGGTACACTAACGAAATGTGTATGCCTGTGGTGACAATAACACTCCAACCAGAACCAGAAACTAAGCCTGAATCCAGATAGGGTACAACTGAATTTCATGTGTGTATTTGCACAATGTCTAGTCACATTCATTAACATTAGGGAACACTAAGAAGGCCTCAATTCTGGAGCCAACAGTCCATTTCTCCCATAAGTGTTATCAAACAGAGGCAAGAATTATGGAGAGAGCACTGGACTGTGTACCAATTGTCTGCCCCTCTACTGTCCCTAATCCAGGCATGCTGTCTGTACTTGGGCTTCAATTAGCCTCTCTGTATTTTAATTCAGTTTATCAAGTAGTTATTCGCTGTGTGGCCAACATGAAAAGCCTTTTTTAAAAAGGTCAAAGTGGGTGCATGTGTCTTTTTTAATTTTAGTCTTCTCTGGATATATGCCTAGGAGCAGGATTGCAGGATCATATATGGCAATTCTACTTTCAGTACTGTTTTTCATAATGGATGTAAAAACTTACATTTCCACCAACAGTGTAGGAGGGGTCTCTTTTCTCTACACACTCTGCGTCTGATATTTGTGGACTTTTTAATGATGGTCATTCTGACACACATAGAGAACCAACTGGTGGTTGCAAAGGGGGAGATCGGTGGCAGAGGGATAGACTGGGAGTTTGGGTTTAGCAGATACAAACTATTTGTAGAGAATGAATAAACAACAAGGTCCCACTGTATAGCACAGGGAACTATATTCAATATCCAGAATGGATGGTGATGAACCAGAATGGAAAATAATATATGAAAGAATGTATGTATGTATTTATCTGTGTGTGCTCAGTCATGTCTGATTTTCTGTAGCCCCATGGACAATAGCCCACCAGGCTCCTCTGTCTGTGGAATTCTCCAGGCAACAACACTGGAGTGGGTTGCAATTTCCTACTCCAAGGGCTCTTCCTGAGAGAAAATTGAAAGCGTATCTCCTGTGACAAACACCCAGGGTGGCCTTGCGGCTGCACAGCAGCCAAGTGTTGGCCACGATTGAGGCCACCTCCCCCACTTTTTCTTAAAACCTTCGTATGCCTCATCACTTTTGCATGAAACTATAAACTTGGAGATTGCTACAATTACAGGTAAGGCAGGAGGCTTTGTGTGCTACTTGCCTGAAGAATCAGGAGAGGAGAGTAGGTTGAGTGATAGGATTTTGCATCTCCTCTCCCCATATCCTGCAAAGCTGCCATCTGTGCAATTTATTTTACATAAAAATTCTACATAAGATTTAATCTTGGAAACCATAGTGTTCTCCTCCTAAAATAAGTTTAAATATTTAAGGTCTTGTTCCCTGGAGCACTCCTTCTTTTGGAGAGCTAGAACACAGCTCTGATTCATTGCCTCAGTGTGAATGACTTCGGGATACTCCATGTCCCTTTCTGATGGCTCTATGGTTGGAAAAAGAGAAGCAAAGCCTCTCTGATGGTGAGGACACTGACCATTGAACAAATTGCTTAGCCTCTTTAAACCTAAGCAAGGAGGTCTGCTGAGACAAGAAAATAGCTGAAAAACAGGACAGAGAAGACAGAGACCTCACAACTAAGCTAAATAATAGCTCAAGTCAAAGGGACACAAGCAGGAGAACTAGAGAATAAAGCACAGAATCCCCTGGCCTGGCTTTCCTTGTGACTGGTGATGAAAAGAAACTGGACACAACGGGTAGTTCTCTGCCTTGCAGACTCTCTGAGGCCCACAGAGCCAGTGCTCATCACGGGACCTCATCTGTGGTGAAGAATAATGTCATTCAGCATATGCTTGTTCAAAACCCTCCCTCCCATCCATCCCCAATGGGGGAAAGGAGGTTGGGGGCTGGACATAGGGTGAACTCTGCAGCTTACCTCAAAGACCGAGAATGGATCTCAATGTAGTCCAATCTTTGCATTATTAGAATCTGTGATCTAAACATCACAAATAGGGGTTTTCTTATCAGTACCAACTTTAAAAAACAAAAATAAAAACTGAACATCCATCTGATAAAGTCTAGGAGGGCTACAGTATGATGCAGTGTTGAAAATACTGAAATTTGTGAGGAAGGTCTCTAGGGAGTATGAGACAGGAACAGATGCACTAAAACTGGACTCATCTCAGGCTCCCCAAGACCACTATTTAATGGTATGAGCTTTAGTGAGTAAGACAATCAACTTGCAGAAACAGGAAACTATTTGCCATGAAGACTTCTAGCTATGGGGGAAGTGCTGCCAGCAAAGTTAGAATAAGATGACCTGCGCAAGGGGGAGAAATCTGTAGGTCTAGATTGATAAGGTTTTTTTTACCCTGGATCACAGAGAAAGACTAGGTCTGCAAGGTTGACCATCTCAAGTTCAAGAGTAGCTCAACCTTAGCTTTGCGTTCAAGAAAGCAGTGAGAAGAAGCACGAGCTGTAATCAAGATTGCCGGGAGAAATATCAATAACCTCAGATATGTTGATGACACCACCCTTATGGCAGAAAGTGAAGAGGCACTAAAAAGTCTCTTGGTGAAAGTAAAAGAGGAGAGTGAAAAAGTTGGCTTAAAGCTCAACATTCAGAAAACGAAGATCATGGCATCTGGATCCATCACTTCATGGGAAATAGATGGGGAAACAGTGGAAACAGTGTCAGACTTTTTTGGGGGGGCTCCAAAATCACTGCAGATGGTGACTGCAGCCATGAAATTAAAAGACACTTACTCCTTGGAAGGAAAGTTATGACCAACCTAGATAGCATATTGAAAAGCAAAGATATTACTTTGCCAACAAAGATCTGTCTAGTCAAGGCTATGGTTTTTCCAGTGGTCAGGTATGGATGTGAAAGTTGGACTGTGAAGAAAGCTGAGCACCAAAGAATTGATGCTTTTGAACTGTGGTGTTGGAGAAGACCCTTGAGAGTCCCTTTGACTGCAAGGAGATCCAACCAGTCCATCCTAAAGGAGATCAGTCCTGGGTGTTCACTGGAAGGTCTGATGCTGAAGGTGAAACTCCAATACTTTGGCCACCTCATGTGAAGAGTTGACTCATTGGAAAAGACCCTAATGCTGGGAGGGATTGGAGGCAGGAGGAGAAGGGGACGACAGAGGATGAGATGGCTGGATGGCATCACCAACTCGATAGACATGAGTTTGGGTAAATTCTGGGAGTTGGTGATGGACAGGGAGGCCTGGTGTGCTGCAATTCATGGGCTCACAAAGAGTTGGACATGACTGAGTGACTGAACTGAACTGAATTGAATGTGTAAAAAAGATATGGACTCTGGTATCAGGGAAATATGGGTTAACATCCTAGTGTGACGACATGCAAGTTATTTGATCATGGGTAAATCACCTGACTGTCCAAGGTGGCTCATGTTTGTCCTCGAATGGGGAGGATGATAACTATTGCATCAGACTGTGGGGAGGAATAGAATGAGCCCATCAGGTACCACCATTGGGATGAAGTGTATCTTTGGAAGCTCTGCTCAGGAAGAAACACATTATTTAACTTAATCTTTCATCTCTAATGTTGGGACTTTCTGATCTTGTGAATGAAATCTGGTGATTTCATTTCTTGTGATGGTGTTAAACAGTTCCTGTGTTGTAGAAGGAGAAGCATTAATCTCTCCTTTAATATCCTGGTAAGCTCAGCCTGCTTCCAATTTTCTTTAAAAAACAAAGAAACAAACAAAAAAACCCTGCCCTCATTGACCCCAATCCTGTAACCTGGAAGAGCTAATCTACTCAAAGGTAAGCTCCATGGATGTGGAGCATGTTGCCAGGTGACTGCCATGGGGTGGGGCACAGACTCAGAGTGAAGCTGGGCAGACTTCTTACCCACAGCCCCTCCCGAAGTTCCATTTCTATTCCTCAAGTAGGCTTGTGGGTTTCCTTTCCTCATGTGAATCGATAAGCTCTTCTCACCTCCCATTATTGATTAATTATAATTTGCAGCTCACAGACCAATCACATTTAATGAGAAAGGAAGCTACCTGTTCCTAAATGAGAGGTAAGACAGGGAAGCTGTACTTCTTCATACAGGAATCCTAAAAGGCATAAACAGGGATAAAGAGCCAGAAAGCTTAGACTTGTGCCCCTGGGTGTATGCGGCCCTTTGTCATGGGTTAAGTAAATCAATTTTGCTCATCAATTTTTAACCAAAGATTGTGGGAAAATATTTTTCCTGTAATTTACACATGGATGAAATATGGAATGGAATGCAGATTTGTCTGAGTGTTTAAGAAAAAATTCAAGAAATTACATGCTTCAGCAGCCACGTGAAGCTAAGCTCTCAGACTCCCCTGGGTTCTGTGCACTCTTTTTTCTGGCAAGCAGCACTTCAATGGCAAAGTTTAAAGAGCATTAGCCTTGGCCGTAAAACAACCAAAAAATCATTTACTAAACGTTAAATGAAACAGGCAGAGTGAAAGAAGGGAGTCTGAAAGGGGAGAGAGGGATAGAGAACAGAGGAAGGGATAGGAGTAGAAGAATATGGGGAAGGGAGGGAGGAGGGTGGAAGGAAGAAAGGAAAGGCATTGGAAAGGTGGCAAATTAAGAGTGAAGGGGAAGAAATGCTAAAGATAAGGAAGCAGAGAGAAAAGACTCAGGGAGAGAAGAGAGGTATTTAATACACTGAACAAGACTAGAGTGGAGGACCCCACTGCCATGGCTTTGATTTGAAGAGATACTGTTATTTTTTGTTGTTGCTGTTTTTGGGTTATATGGACATCAATCCAATTCTCCCTCCATCAACTGGTTTTCAATAGCAATAGGCTTTCATGACTATACAGAGAAATAAATGCACAGTAGGCATTTCATAAGTACTTTTGAATGAATGAATGATGCACTTGAAGATGGATGAGCATTTATAACCCATTAGGTGTTGTAGCAGCACCCAATTTTAATCCAACATTTACAAGGACAGAACACTTGAACTAAAGATTCACCAAAAGGAGGCATCAGCAGTAGCCAGAGGGGAAGTACAGCTCTCCTGACCTGCAGATTTAACTTCCATCTGCTCAAGTTTCCTGCAAATGGAGAGCTTAGGCTACTTGGAACACTACATATATTCCTGCTCACGTTCACTAATTTTTTTCTCAAGGTCTGTTCAAGGATGCTTCTCCCCTAATACTGACATCTTCTGTCAGGGTTTTCTGGAGGGGATGTGCTCTTTTATTTTCTAGGGGCAGCTCTTTCCTCCACTTCCTTAATGAGGTTTGTAGTAAGCATTTCACTGGCCAAAACCCAGAAGCAGAGATCATACCTGAGTGCACCTTGAAAGAAACCAAGTGGGCTTTCCCAAGTGCAGTGGGTAGTAGATCTCTGTCAGGACTGCCCTAAGAAAAGTCCTTGATGGGAGGTTTCATGTTTGGTGACTCTGTCTACATATTTAGCAAGGCAGCATGAGGAACCCAGGTGGCCCTGGGTCTCTGTCAGATGGAGACCAATTCTACCCACAGTCCCTCTGCCATCCAAGAGAAATAAGAGCTAGTTTCCCTTTGCCTCAGCAATTACTCAGCTCTCTGATGAAGGGAGAGTGAGCCCTTCCATCTTTGCTTGGGAATGGAAATGTTCTTGTCTTTGCCCGATTACTATTGTAACTGATTTTGAGAGAATCCATGTTGGGATTCATTAGTAATTATAAAAACAATCATGTGTGTTTTATACAGAGTAACTCATGTTATACTGACACTACAGGTTCATGTTAGTATCCATAGGAAATCCTGAGTGACAGTCACATCGACCCAGAGCTGTGGGACCTGTGCCCTTTCTACTGTCCTTTATCACCTCCCAATTGCCCATCTGCAGCATTTTCACCCTTGCAATACAGAGGGTCATCCTGGGCAAAATCAGGAAGTGGGTGACACTTGTCTTGGACATTCTGAACATTCTTCCTGTTTTCCCTTCCCCAACTCAGATCATCTTCTCCCCCTCCTTCAGACACTGGGCTCTATCTCTTCTAGAAATGTTTCTTCTGTTTCTCTTAGTCAAGTGGAGTTCAGTACAGATTAAATTCTTATATTTTCTCTCCCAGTGAGGCTCTGTGTCTTAAGGGTTCCCTATGAATCAGAAGGCTTTCTTTCATATCTACAGATTCAGGGACCAATGGAGTTAGTAGAAGAATTGTTTGCACTCAGATGGGTGGGGGTATTGGAATTCAGTGGGCTTTCCCAAGTGCAGTGGGTGGTAGATCTCTGTCAGGACTGCTCCTAGAATAGGCTTTGATGGGAGATTTCACATTTGGTGACCGTGCCTACATATTTAGCAAGGCAGCATCAGAATGCAACAGATGTTTTTCTCCCCTCTTTTCACATCTTAACATAATCAGGGAAAAGCCAATGGTATTACCCAAAATACGCGGCCGCATGACAGAGAGGAGTGGGGAAGAGAGGAAGGGTGGCAGAGAAGAAGGGACATAATGTATATATTCAGCAAACAGTGGCCTAGACTAACACCTACAAGCATCTGTCTGTTAGGCAAATCTCTTTAGACAGCTACTTGCCTCGGAATGTCTTCAGAAGGATGTATCTGCTTCCAAAGGTGGATAGTTAAAAATAATATACACCACAAGGGATGTTTTGGCATTTTCCTTCACTTTCTTTCTATCTTCAACATTGATGTTGTCATCCTTTAAAACTCAATCAGTTCAGCTGATCCAAGGAACAGATGGCATTAATCAACCCCCCAGAATATGCACAAAAGCAATTAGAAACGTAGAGATGTGGAATTTATGCCAGCAAATCAATTACCAATGATGGCAAATCAACCTGGCACACCCAGCTTCCCCGGTTTCTCCTTCCCCAGAGCAGCCACTGATAGCAGTTATGATCCCTGGTTTACCTCCCTGCCAGAGGGGGATGAGAAGGTAGGGGACTGAGGTTTAATTGCTCCTTCCTTAATGACTAGTTCTCACTCTGCTGACAAAAACCAGCATAATTTACAGACTATAAGATGCATCAGGATGATGGATACAGACAGCATGTGCTATATGGTGTCATGCAAATATGAAATACACCGCACTCAGAATATGGTCGCTTGGTATTCCCCGAGAAGAACTTCATTTCAGAGAACTGAGCACCTTTTCTAGTACCTACAGTTCTCATTTGTCAAAAACAATGGAAGCTGCAATAAAATACATTTTAACCACAAATCTGTGCCTTCTGTGAGTTTACTAGCTCATAGATTCCTTGGTTTTGAAATTACTTGGCTCATGATTTTCTTTCTGATTCTTTATGACCTTTGCAGGTTCTGAAACTTTCCTTCTTAGGCCCTTATTAATTATCACCTGTGTTATTGTAATAAGCTCTTCACTGGTTTTCTTATGATTAGCCTTCATTCATTTTAATTTTTCCTTCGTACAGTGATATTTTAAACACAAAAATCTGATTATGTATTATTTAATTACATGTTAAAAATATTTTGATGACCCTCTATAGTTTTCACAGTAAAAATCAAAGACTCCCATGTTTACCTACTTGTTCAGTTTTTTCTTCTATCTGTAGGCCTATGAGTCACTCGTGCAAGTAATCACTACAACACACAAAGCCTCTAATACCTCCCTTCCTTTTCCCAGCTGGGAAGTCTGACTCTAAGTCTTGACTTACATTCTGTTTCCCTCAGACAGCCCGCATCGATGTCCCAGCCAGTTTAAGATTCTCACTTGTGCTTACCTTTGTTATAGCATTTATCACTTTGATGTGATTAAAGATTTATTTTGCTGGCTGCTCATGTTTAAATTTCCTTGAGGTCATGGCCTCTATCTTTTAATGCATCTTTATTCCTCCAGCTTCTTAGAAAAACTTGACTTTAAGAAAGAGAACTTTTTCTTGGGACTCATTTCTTCAACAAAATTTTTCAAATGAGTAACATACACAAACTCTTAACACTTAAATCTTCTCCCAACCACAGCATAAGAAGATGACATCAGAGACTCAGGATTATGTTATCAGGGCAGTATTGTAGGTTTGTAACTAGATAAGATCTTTCCAGTAGTTTATGACTAAAACTACTGGAAAGATTTTATATTCCATTAAATAGAATCTAAACTTTTCTTCTTTATACTTAACACTGAGTTATGAAGAAGGATTTTTATATCAATATATATCTGTGTATTTTCAGACTATATAGAAAACACTCATTAAAATTGCAAAAGCAAGTTAATAAAATTACCTCAAACTTGGTTTTAAGGTCAAAGAATGGGAAGATGTTCTCTTTGAGGAACAAAGAACCATTTGACACAGAAATAAGATTATGTCAGCAATGAACTCATGGAAGTATGCAGCTTTGTGTAAATGCAGAAGCCCACTCTTCAGCTCCAAATCCAACCAAATGATCTAAATTTCTGCTCTTTCACTTAAAAGCTGCATATTCTAACATCTTCTTAACATTTCCCAAACTAGAATAAGTAATACTTTTTATTTGAAAACAAACAAACAAACAAACATAAACCTATACATTTCAAAAGACTCTAGCAGTAGGACCATAGAACGATCTTGGTTTAGAAATGAAAAATTTTAGTTGGAACCCATTCATTTCTTCTCTCATCTACATATTTTAGGCATTGACTATAGATATTCAGATAAAATATGATAATCAGGGAAATGGACATTTAGTTGGGGAGACAAGAACTGGAAGCGCTATGGAAATACAGTAATAATATACAGGACATTTGACCTAGCTTGGGGAAAGTGTGTATGTTTTCCGGGGGAGGAGATGGAGAAAGTGATAGAAGATAGAAAGTGTGAAAGGACATTCTAAACCAAGTAGACAGACATATGCCAATAAACACAAGAAAACGTGAGAAAGCATGGTTTGTCTATAGAATACGGAATTCCAGAAACTGGAAATTAGACAATGTGGGAGGAGTAATTTGGATGAAATTTATAGTATTAGGCAGAGCCTGTTCAGGACCAGCCCAATGCTGAGAAAGGAAGCTTATACCTGCTATTTAATTAATAGTTTTGTCTGACATCTATTGACTTACAAGACATGATACCAAGAGAGGTACCTTTTTATGGTATTGTGTATGTATGTGTGTTTGCACACACGTCACATCTTCAAGGCTATATCCTTTCCTTATCGAGTTTTGAACTGAAACTTGTAAAAGAAAAATAGAACATCTGGTGTTCATCCAGATATAAGGTTTCCAATCTTTGACTATTGCAATGTCTGGCATCTTGCATCAAATGTAGATTAAAGTAAAGCTCAGGAGCTGGTTCTGGTGGAAAGAGCTGCCTCCACAGCCTTTGTTATGAACAGAGCTGCAGAGAATAACTACAGAGATTCCAAGGCAACTTTCTTCAGATGCACACACATAGACCCCATCAGAATGCATGAGGATTACTTTCATATCTTGTAAAGAGTCTGATCTTTGGAGATGGACAGATACAGGTTCAGTTTCTGATTTTTTTTCATTCCTTGAGTTTATGATCTTGGGAAAATTATTAACGTCTATTAACCTTAAATTTACTCATCTGTAAACTGGATTTAATAAAGTCTACCTAGCTGTGCTTCCTTGTCAAATTGCACATGGATTGAGAGATACTAAGCCCATAGCAGCTTACAGCTAGTAGGAATTAAACCTCTATTATGTTGTTATTCTAAGTATAATTGCTTAACAATTTTGAGTACTATCATCCCAGAAGTGTCTAATGAGAATCCTGAAACTTCAAAATAAAGCCTTTTTGAGTGAATGATTTTTGTACTCTAACCTTTCAGGTAACTAGACCATCTCCCCATTGTCCTACATGACAAGGATAATTAGGCTTGTATATATAGGTCATATTTCAGCAGAGTTCTGGCATACAAGATAAAGAGCTTTTTGTTCACCAACTAAAGAAAAAGTTTTAGGAACATTTTTAATGATATCACATTATTTTGTTTTGTAACAAATGGGCACGCACTGAAAAATAAAGCAATCTAGTAAAGGAAAACTGGGTCCCATTAAAGAAAGGAAAGGCAAAAGAAGCTGGGAAAAGAAAACTGCAATTTAGAAGACAGTCAGTCATTCATTAGAATGAGAATAAGACATGGGGGTGAGTTAAGATGCTTCTTACAGAAACTGACTTTTTTTAAAGTGTATACCCTTGTATGATAATTGCTAGTCCAGGTTTTCTGTTTTCCAGTTCTGGAAATATGAACCTGATTTTGAGATGGGAACTATGTGAAGAGAAAGGGAAAAGAATTCATCTGGATAGTCAAAGACCAGCCCATTTAACCATAGGAAAATCTTCAGGAGTCTTGCAAGTGAGCAATATAATGTTTCTTTCACTTCTGATGACTGCAATGTAAATGCCATAAAAAAGTAAATGGCAAACACTTTCCTGCTAAAAAGAATCTAGTCCTTGTTTATTTATAATATTATATATTGATTGGGTTTGTGCATAAGCTTCAGAAAACTCAAGGTACAGTGCGTCTCTTTATTTGAAGATCTTTAGGAATATGATTGACATCTTCCTATATTTTTGATAAAGTTCTGCCTGTGATGAAAGGAGTAAAGAGTTTTCAATTTCTCTCTCCTGGCTGTTATCTGTGTGGACTTAATATGTAGCAACAAAGAGAAAAGATGCTTAGAGATCATTCAAGTGACTGGTCAGAATTAAGGCTCTTTATAATCAAATAGTATCCCGTTATTGTAAAATAAAGTGAACAGTGACCTTAAAAGTGTCCCCTGCATTCCTCTTGTCTTCTGAATGCAAGCATGTCTTTTAACATACCTGTTTGAAGAATTTCCTCTGTAAAATTTGAGCTGCTATTCTATTTGGGAGTAGATACATATCTCAGTTGCTATTTTATACCTGAGCTGTGAGAACAGAAATGATGCATCACCTGATGGGTGTTTGGTATCTTAGCTGTGGCATAATTAGGGCTAGAACTCCTATCATTTCAAAAACCTAGTTTCACTCTAACCAATTATCAAGTCTCGTCATTTCTTCTTATGTCAAAGGAGCTGATATTATATGTAAAACGTTTTTTTTTTTTTTTCATTTAACACCGGCCTATCATATCTACATTTGAAATTAACTAATTCCCTCAGGGTAAACCCAAAGGAAGTAATGTAGCTGTTTAATATCCTGAAAATCTGAAATGGGGGAATTTCCAGAGTTTTTATTACTGGTTGGTAATTATGTTCTCTGCACAGATTCATATTATCTATACTGTAGCTGGCCTTCTAATCTGACTTTATTTTAATTTTGTTTAATTAGAAACTTATAAGACCTATAATTGGGCAAGAATTCATTTTTCTTTTGTAGCTAAATGCCCAAGTTTTGGTCAGATTATGAGAAAATTAAACACACACAAACAGCACTAACAATAATAAATTGTTGCCAGAAGATGAGAAACAATTAAAAGTTGTTTTTAGTTGAACAAAGTTCACAAGTATACCGTGGAGCATCTTGGGTAAACAATCCATTTCCAAGAGTACTGTCACAAATGACTTGAAGTATTATTTCAAAATATAAAAATAATAATCCTGGGGGAAAATCCTCCAAATTATCTATAAACTTACAAAAATTGACAATTTTAAAGATTTCTCTTTGTCAATATATGCATATAAATGCTAATGGGTTGTAGCTAAAAAATAAACAAAAGCACTATAAAAAATGGATTAAGTATGTGGACAACAGAAGTCTGGAAAAATTGTGGAATGTTATTTATTTATTTTTTTTCCTTAGAGGTTCTGCATCACAGGTTTGGAAGACCACCAGAACTGAATTCAAAGTAATTTTCTGCTGCTATTCTATTGTTCACTGAATTAATACATTTTGTTTGGCAAAATAAAAACATTTAACATTACTGTTTAAGAACACTGACCCCCATATATTTAGCAAGCAGCATGCATTCAACTGAAATGCTGATTGGAAATAGGGAAATTACACTGTCAGTGATGAAATACTAAAGCTCATTATCACAAGGTTTTATTTTAAATGCCTAGAATTAGCTTTATTGCTGCATCAGTAATGATAAGCATGAGCCTTAAGCTCATACCATTTAGGTTTTAGGAACATTATTGTAACATTAACTATAATTCAGTTAATTTACAGAAAAACTCATCCTATGTTTTTTTTTTTCCTTGCTCTTAAGATGCTATATAAGGAAGCCAAAACCATATTCCTATAGAGCATGTTCTATTTATTTCACCCTTATTCCTCATTTTTTTCTTCATAGATCTTCAAAATATTAACTGTTTTCAGATAGGTGTATGTGCTAGAGGAAAAGCACAGTTGTTTTACTGCCACACCTTTGCATCATTAGGACAATACTGACCTCTAGTGTTCTAGGAGTTAGAGAAAGAAAGCACCATGCCTAACTTCCTCTTACTGAACCACTTAGATGTTTTTCTACAGCACCATGGGAACAATTTTACTTACAAAAGAAAAAAAAAAAAAAGAGGGGGAGAAGCAGGAGGATGTGGGGAGAAGAGGAGGAGAAAGAGGAGAGAAATATTAGATTTCACCCTGTCCTTACCTATTCTCTGAAATAATTTCTGAACGAAACCCTTTTGGTTCCTCCCCTTTAAAGAGGCTGACCTCTTCAGCATACCTTTAAAATACAGACTTTAATAAAAATCTTTATAATCCATTTCCACTAACTATCAATTTCAGATCCCCAAAACTTCCAATCACAGATAGGAGCACTGGGTCAGCTTTGGATCATTATCAGTAAAATTTTCCAATTGTTTTCCCTTGAGGTACTGAGTATCTCTTTCTTAAGGACCTTTTGGATTAAGGAAGGTGGAAAGTGAGGTAGAGAAACTTGTAAGTAGTAAGTGGCCTTCCTACTCTTCTCCAACAGTGATGGTTCACACCAAAAAAATAAGAAAAAAGTATCAGAACAGTTCGAATTTGGTTAGATATTACTGAGGTTCATGATGAAGTTAGTAGATAAGGCAGGAAACCCAGAACCTTGAGGAAACTTAATAAACCATCTTTGGAAACCACACAGATGGCTTAATTGCATTCTTTCTTCATTTAGGAGTTTTCAGAGCTGGAAGAACTTCCCTTTCTCTGCCTAGAGAAGCAGTTGAGCTATTGAACTTGCACCTCTGATGGCTCCAGCAATTTATTCAAGTTTGACGAACTGGGTTCTTTAAATACACAGTGCAGGTGGCGGATCCCCAGGTGTCCAGCTTTCCTGCCTATTAAATTAAATGCCCCGCACTTGCCGAGGTTAGAGCTTGGATGGCAGTGTACACTTAGTGCATACTCATTATGTGTTCTTTGGCACAAAGATTTTGGGGGTGGAGTGTGCATCAAAGCTCTTTCTCCTATAACAGGGGCAGCCATTGATCTTGTCGTTTGACTACATCGGCCCATGACTTTTAGGCCAAAACTCCCAACCCTATTAAACAGATGACCATTGGTTGCAAGGTATCCCAACTGGAGCCTTCTGCCTAGGGGAGAGCTGAAAGCCATGGATAGGGAGGCACAGGGCATACTGCAAATCGGAGCGAGGCAGCCGCATTCAGAAAGGAACCGCTGTCACCGAGTGCAGTGGCTGGGAGCATCTCTGTGTCTGGAAGATCAGCCCCCATTCCTACAGCCAGAATCGGGGACCCTTCCCGGGAGAAGCTCTGCTAAGATCAGGCAGGTACAGAACGCGGAGCTGGCGGGAGGCTGAGGCAAGAAAATCTTCCCTTCTCCCCCGAACTTTCCGATTCGGGAAGAAGGGCAGAAAATCCAGAGGGGCTGGCTCCTTCGAGCTCTGCTAACTTTTGGGATGGTTAGAGCGATAGAAACACACCAATCAGCATTTTCCCCCTTTTCCTTTGCTCAGAGCAGACACAATTGAACACGCTTGGACAGTTGAGTGTCTTTCCAAACGTCAGGGTCTCCCACCTCACCTACTCGCCCCAAGCTCCTGATACTCACAATTTGCCGCTGTTAATCCTAAATGCCACAAGCCGGAAAAGAACAAAGTGAAAACGCTGGTCAGCCGTGGTCCAGAATCCATTTCCCCCGAGTAAGAGGTCCCTCCCAATCGCATTCCAAATTCGCAGGCTCCAGCCGCGGCTTCTTCTCTCTCTCTCTCCTCCTCTGCACAGTCTGACCCCCGCCCACCCCCCCGTGGAGAGGCACTCGCGGCTTCACTCCATCCCTTGTCCAAACGCTCTACTGAAACCGTGGCGGGGGTTTCTCTGGAGGTGCAGATGGAGCTACTGTCCCCGCAACTGCCGCTGGCTTGCACTTCCCTTCCTCGCTCTCCTCTTCCTCCTCGTCCCCCCTTCTTAAAGGTGCAAACCCGACCCAAAGCCACAGCAGGCGCCCAGCTCTCTGGACAGCCGAACGCACCTCGCTAGCCACTAAAGCTGGAATCAGCACCCGGGCGGCGGACAGCTCCTTATAGGCGAATGGGGCGCGCGGCGCCGCCCCGGCCAGGCCCGCCCGGCTCTCTCCTATAAGAGAAGCCCGGCTGGGCGGGTCTTCGCCCCGTTCCGGCGCGTTCCACCCGGACCGCCCGCCGCCTCGGTGCGCGCAGGCTACCTGGAGGGGACCGGGGAGGGACCGCACATCTCCATCTCTGCCTCGGTCTCTCTGGTTCCCCTCCTTCCCTGCCCCCCAATGTGGGGGATGCTTAAAAGCATTGAAATTTAAACCAGGTTTTCGAAGAACGATGCTGAAGGGATACTAACAGGAGTTGGAAGACAGAACGCATTAGCAAGAGGGAATTTCCTTTGGAAAGCTTGACAACGAGATGGTTTTCTTTTCTTTTCTTTTTTAAGAGGCGAGGGAAGACTTGAATTATTGAATTACGCGATTGAATTTGCCCCGGGTTTGTTCTCTAGAATGGAAGGCTGACTGGCATTGGTAATATTGGGATTTCTGATATAGCGGTTTAACGTGGTCCCAACCCCGCACCCAGCTCCCATCTCCCGTGGCTCATCCTTTGACGGCGGACCAGGTCTGCGTCTCCCTCCTCGCTGTTGGCACATAGCTTTGGGCAAGTACCTCAAGGTGTTTGGTGATTTCGGTTCCGGAGCCCAGGAGGTTCCTGGCATCTGAGAGAGAGGGGAAGACAGATCGGGCGTGGTAGATGAGAGTCAGGGTGGGGGTCCTAGTTGACTCATAGGATTCTAGATCTTAAAGCTTCAATGGATGGGATTTAAATTTAAAAAGATGTGAAAATAAAACGTAGTTTTGGTTTCTTCCTAAAGGCCCCCTATTAGAAACCCTGGTTTTATCTTTGACTTCTAGTTTACAACTGGGATTTCTCCTGCTTGACCATAAATCAGCTTATTTTGTTTTTATTGGAAGCCGTCAGAAAACTGTCAAACCTTAACAAAATGAGGAGCCATAATGATTTCTACTTGAGCTTATAATCACATTAGGGATGGAGTCACTTCAGAGGAAGTTGATGTCTCCTTTTTCCTCCCCCTCCCCCACCATTTCCCTCAGCAGTAACAAATATGCAGACTTATGTTACATTGTTGATTCCTGACAACCCTTGGTCCTCAGCTGCCAGCTGCACAGCTACAGCAAGTTGAGCTGAGACTCAAGCAGCTTCTGCATGAATCCTGAAGTTAGCCTTGTGCTTTTGGTTAGAGCTGGACTCACATCATTGGAATATTAACCTATAGTTGAATGAGAATTGGGTTAGTGACACCCTTATTTTATTAGAGAGAGAAGAATTCTGAGGTCCTCTCATTTGTAAGTAAATGATCCTCTTGTCTCTAAGCTTCTGAAACCTGAAAATAATTGTGTTAGTTTCTAGATTTTTGGACAACCAGAATACTTCTCCAGGACAGGCTGCAGTTGTCCAGAGAAAGGCCATGACCAGGAGATCACAAAAGACCAAAGTGGAAGAGATCCAAGAAGCTGCTCAGTTGGCAGGGGTCTGAGTGAGGAGGGGGCTGGGTTTCCAAGTCTAGAAGCATGGGCTTGCCTTCTCCTATTGAAATCCAGGATTCCAGGTTTAAAAACACCTATGTGCCTAGCTTAAGCATACTATAGTCTAGAAAAACTAGGAACTATTGTCCAGATTTGCATGTTCTTTAATATTTATATGACTTTAAAATAAATAAAATGGTAAAAATATATTTTAAGTCCCTTTTATATTCTTGCCTGATCCCATATTTAGAAGTAAACACTTCCTGTTCACTATTTTTATATTTTAGAAAACATATTTACATTGCTGAACAATATATAGTATTACTTAGATTGTCTTTAGCCAATACATAAATGGCATCATACTTTTCCATTTTGTACCTTGCAATTTACTCAACAACTCAAAATTTTATATATGTATATACATATATATGTACATATATATTTAATTTATACATTTCAATACAAGTAGTTATAATTATTTCAACTGCTATATTATATTTTATTTGGCAAAAATGCCACAATTTATTCTTTAACTCATCTGTTTATAAATCTATAGATTATTTCCAGATTTTTCTCAATATAAACTATACAATCTTGTACTGGTCTCTTAGTATTTCTCAATTATGTGCTTAAAAGTTAAGATTTCTGGATTGTAGGAAATGCTTATCTTCAACTTTAGTAGGTATTGCTAATTGTTTTTTAAATGTTACCAATTCTTACCCCCCTCCCCACCAGCAGTGAGTGAGATTTACCCAGCTCCACATCTTTACCAACATTTCAAGACCTCTCTTTTTATAAATGAGAAAATACTACCAGAGAACACAGGTCTTTGTTCACTGAGTTTAATGCTCCACTACACCTCTACACCTCTCCTACCTTCTACACCTCTCCAAAAATAGTTAAATGTTTCAAAAGTTATGGAAGATGTTGCTCCATTTTCTGATAGCATGACTGAAATCTATCTGAATCAATAAAATATGCTTGGAATATACATTGAAAGGCAATCAGGGAAAATTTTTACATGAAGCCCTGAAACTGTGAATGATCTTCAAGTTATTAGTAAATATTGGAACTCTGCATTTAATTGTCCATATGCAGACTTAGTGTATAGTATATAAATTGCACCTCATTTTAAATCCTATTTACAGTTGTAGCTTTTTTTCTCTCTTTCAAACACACCTGTTCTCAGAGCAAATTTGAGCCTTAAACAGCAGACATTTGTCTAAGATTTGTTAACATTTCAGTAAGAATACGGCAGCTCTGGATGTAGCAGGGATAAACAGCTGTTCTTCTCTGACAATAGTGTAAACAATGCCATCTTCTGGGGGCATTTTGCCAACAAGTTTTTATTAGCCTTAGAATATTAATCACTATCAAAAGTGCAGCCAGATTGATACTTACCTACTAAAATTCTTTTGTAAACCTTTTAGTCTGATAAATCCACCTTTTGAGTGGTGGAATAGAAGCTAAATAACCTCCCTTTCCCCCCTGTAGCTTTATATAAAAGAATAAGTCATACTTGCAGAGCACTTTGTTTTGAAGAGGGTTAAAAATTCTGCATAGATAGAGCAGATTGATTGGTAATGGGGAATGGGGAAAAACGAATAATTGAAATCCTCAAATGTGTGCATTTTAAAATGATAAATCTGAACATCTCAAGACAAACATATCTGAGATCTTTAAAAAGGAATAAAGTGGATGGGACTGGGTTTTCTTGTCCTTTTAATTTTCCCTTTGAGTGTTCCTACTTTTCCCTTAAGAGAGTAGAAGGGAAATAGTCATTTGTCAACTGGACTCTTAGCTTCTGAATATTCAGCAAGTTATGTAAATCACTGATTTTGTAATCCTTCTGTGAGACACATGGAAGGTATGTTTTGTCATCTGCATTTTATAGATGTGATCCTAAGAGGAGAAAGATACTGACACGTTAAATATCATACCTACTTAATGGTCTCAGACCATATAACACTTGAAAATTAAAACCTCCCCTCATATTTCCTTTATCTTTACAAATACAAAGTGAAAGTTTTAGTTGTTCAGTCGTGTCAGACTCTTTGCTACCCCACAGGTTCTAACCCACCAGCTCTTCTGTCCATGGAACTCTTCAGGCAAGAATGCTGGAATGACTTGCCTTTCCCTTCTCCAGGGGAATTTTCCCAACCCAGGGATCGAACCCATGTCTCCTGCATTGCAGGCAGATTCTTTACTGGCTGAACCACCAGAGGAAAAAATCACTATGACATATGGGTACATGGTATGGATGGGAGAAGAGTCTGCATCAGTCATTGTAGGCTATTCCATTTTGAATATCAGTACTTTGGGATTATTGCAACTTCATATATCATAGTTTGTTGCAACTTCTGTTGTCACCCATATATTCAAAATAGGTGTTTAAAAATATTTATGAAACAGAAAGTTAAATTATTTTTCCTTTAATTCTTTCTTCTCCTTTTAAATGTTTTAATTTTCCTCTTTTTTCCCCCCTTTTATAGTTTGTATCCAAAACTACATATGCTCTATTTACGGAATGTAGAAAATGAGGAAAAAAAAAACAACTTTGTTTTCATTGAGCTAAAAATGATTGGGGAAAATATGATGTCAACATATTAAAAATTGAGATAACAATACAAATTAGCATGTGATTAATTGTCAGATAATAAGCACTGTAGAAGTTCCTAAATTGACAAAGATTGCCTCCTCTGGGAATGAAAACTTATAGTTGGCAGCGTGAAGTGATTCTTTGTTTCTTTGGGGGTAAAGGGATTTGAGTCACCCTGGGCCATGAAGATTGTTATTCAAGTTAGATTAGGTCAGGTATGTTTGCCTTAACAAGAAAGTCAAATATTAGGGTAATGAATGCAGAATTCCACTTTTGCAGAAGAGTGGACTATTCTATTAAAGCAAATGGACTTTAGTCAAATGTTGAGAAGAATTCACTTGAGCCTCTCCCCTACTCCTTCTGTCTCCTAATTCTACCTCAAACTCAATCTTATCACCACAAGCTCATCCTTTATATCAAAATGAGTCATTGGTAGTGTATCTCCTGCACATAGAGCAACACTGTAAATATCTGTACCTGAGGTGCAAGTTTCTCAGCTGGTAGCACGGCATACTGTTTTCACACACTCCTCTTTCTTCCTTCTATGAACTTCTTCCCTATTAGCTAATTCGCTTGTCATTCAAGTCCAAATTCAGTTAATACCTCTATCAAGCTCTTTATCAATTACTGTGAAATATTTTTGTTCACATATATTTTCCTAACTCTGAGTAGATGCTCAAGAACAGTAATTTAACAATTAGTATTCAACTTTGAGTCTTCAGTATACATGCAGGATTTTCAGAAATGTTTGGTGAATGGATAATGTTAGATATGAAAAGACTTGTCTACTTTTTTAATGCTACCCATCCCCTCACTTTAACCTCCATTGCATCAGAATTCAAAGCTTCTTTTGAGGGCATTTGTCCTTGGAAATCAATATGTAAATTATATGTAAAATCATTGGGGATGCAGTTTAGAAGAGTATTTTGATAGTTCATTCTCCTAAGCCATATATTTCTCAAATGTTCAGATTTTTCTAGGGGAGAAATTCACTCTCTCAAGTTTATATATAATTATATTTGATTTGCACAAATCCAGCCATACCACATCCAGAAACATATGTCAAAAAATGGTCTCCTCCACTTATCTCTGACTCTCTGTAAAGGAAGTGCTGCCTACAATTACTTAGAAATCATTTTTTTATGTATATCATGTTTCAGAAGAAACCTGTTTGAGGTAGTTTAATGAAAAGTTTTGGGCTTAGAATCAGAAACTCTGAGTATTAGCTTTGACTTAACAGTTTAGGTATGAGACCTTGAGTATATAATTTGGTATCTCTGAGATTCAACTTCCACATCTGTAAATTGTGAATTGTGGTAATTCCTAGTTTAGGCAGTTCTGCATAGTGCATGTAATTATACATGTGAAGATATTTCTGTTATACAGGCACAAGTTATGATGTGTGTTAATGTTGTCAAACACGTTAATGTTTAACATGTGTTAAAGAAAACAAGTCATCAAGCCCTTATCCACTATATCTGTCATATATTCATCTGGCATTGCCTAAAAATATTACCAATTATATGGGAAATATGCTTAATCATTATCCAGAGACATCACAATAATCCAATCAAATAATTTATTGAGCAACAATAATGTTCCTAGATTTGTATCATTAACTTTTGGTTAAATATATGAGACTTACTTATATATGTTGCTGTCTTCTAGGTTCTTACACTCCCCAGAATTTCTATGTGGTAAAATAACATATATAAACATAAATAATAAATACTTATGGGAGAGAAAGTAATCTTTTTTTCAAATCCATCAAAATGGCAGACATTATGGTTTTTTTGATCATCAGCCATTTAGACTTGTTCTTTGATTGCAAAACAAGCTATTGAAGAAATCATTTCACTAAGCCTACCACAGCAATTATAATGCATTCCCCTTTTAGAATGATTATCTGGATCTTGCCTGTGGCCCATTTCTGACCAATAAGACTGAACAGGCAGGAAAGATTTTCTTCTCGGGGAAAAGAGAGATTTGTATGAATAAAAATCTTATTTTCCAGCAGTTTTCCATATAGCAATATACATGAAGACATGAGCTTTGTAAGTAACCAACTTGGAAACCTGAGGAGATAGCCAAGACTTAGGTTGGCAAAAAGCAGAGAAACAGTTCCTGGGTTTTCATTACAATATTGAGTTATTTCCACTCTAGAATAATAAACGTCTGTATTGCTTAAGCCTCTGCTAGGACATGACTGAAGTGACTTAGCAGCAGCACTTGCTAGTTAATTTCTTTAGAAGAAAATAGAACATTTATTAAATATCAGCAGGCAGCAGACATCTTGAGTTTGTTTTTGGTTTTAGAATTCCCAAAAAATTCTAAGGGAGGAATTACATTTGGCAGATAAGGAAACCGAGACTCATGAAATTTAAGCAACATTGCCCAAAGCACAAAGCTATTAAATAGAAGCACAGAGGTTCTGATTCCAGAATCTTGGCTTATCATGCTCTTGCTCAGTGCCACAAATGCTCAGAAATGAAATAAAGCTACTAAACTTTGTGAATCTGTGTGAGTCTGTTTAATCTGCTCATTTGAGCTCCAATATGATTAACAGTTTTATTTTTGCTATAAACAATTATTGCCGGGAGAAATATCAATAACCTCAGATATGCAGATGACACCACCCTTATGGCAGAAAGTGAAGAGGATCTCAAAAGCCTCTTGATGAAAGAGAAAGTGGAGAGTGAAAAAGTTGGCTTAAAGCTCAACGTTCAGAAAATGAAGATCATGGCATCCAGTCCTATCACTTCATGGGAAATAGATGGGGAAACAGTGGAAACAGTGTCAGACTTTATTTTTCTGGGCTCCAAAAATCACTGCAGATGATGACTGCAGCCATAAAATTAAAAGATGCTTACTCCTTGGAAGGAAAGTTATGACCAACCTAGATAGCATATTCAAAAACAGAGACATTACTTTGCCAACAAAGGTCCTTCTAGTCAAGGCTATGGTTTTTCCTGTGGTCATGTATGGATGTGAGAGTTGGACTGTGAAGAAGGCTGAGCGACGGAGAATTGATGCTTTTGAACTGTGGTGTTGGAGAAGACTCTTGAGAGTACCTTGAACTGCAAGGAGATTCAACCAGTCCATTCTGAAGGAGATCAGCCCTGGGATTTCTTTGGAAGGAATGATGCTAAAGCTGAAACTCCAGTACTTTGGCCACCTCATGCGAAGAGTTGAATCATTGGAAAAGACTCTGATGCTGGAAGGGACTGGGGGAAAGAGGAGAAGGGGATGACAGAGGATGAGATGGCTGGATGGCATCACTGACTCGATGGACGTGAGTCTGAGTGAACTCCAGGAGTTGGTGATGGACAGGGAGGCCTGGCGTGCTGAAATTCATGGGGTCACGAAGAGTCGGACACGACTGAGCGACCGATCTGACCTGATCTGATAAACAATTATCTTTAGGGTTACTGTTATCTTACTTCTGTCTGTTTCTCAGGAAATAGCTGTCTCAAAAGCCAACCTGATATTACCCACTTTGTTAAAATTAACAAAGAGGCGTTGAAATCTATTCAGTTCTAGGAGCACACCTGGCCTTTAAGTAAGTCACGTTGATATATTGAGAATATGGAGTTGGTGTATGAATTAAGAGTATGAACATTATGACCTGCTTTATAAGATGGTACAAGTGTTCCCCCCTACCCCCATATGGGATTGGCAGTAGCTCCCTCAATGTCCAAGCATTCACTTTGGGGAAGTAAAATTCATGGGATTGCTTTGAATGAAGGTGCAATTTCAGTACATCCTCACGAAGGAGATAGAGTCACAAAATTTAATATATATGATTCTCCCTCCTGTCAGCCTGGGGAAGGGCAGTCTTCAGTCTCAGGTCAGGAGTGAGCAGAAGATAGAGAAAAGGGTCATCATACGTTTACTGTAACAATATTTATAAGGTGGTCAGGGACAGAAGTCATTACCTTTTCCAAGGCTTAACTGTAAGTAGTTATTTTAAGTGTCTTAGGAAAAGCAAAGTGGGAATTTAAACTCAAGTCTTCATTTAAATATCTAGACTCTGGGTGTGAGCAGAGTTAACATATTGTGAAATACCTAGGCAGCAACTCATAAAAGTGTTTCCTCTCATCATACATCTGGACATTAAAATCTGTGATAACCACTACTATGGAAACACTTGTACAAAACTTTAACTTTCCCAAAGGTGTATTTCATGAAATAAATTATTTGCAAGGAGAAAGAGCTAATTTCAAGGGATTATTTCATTATGTAATCTAATCCATAGCACTTAGGTCCTTTTATCATTTTTGCATTTAAATCAGCATAAAAAACACAAGTGAAAAACATCTATAATTTGAGTTTTATTGGCATTTTTAATAAGGTGGAATGAATGTTAGACTAGAGCCAGCAGGGGGTGTGTTGACTAGTAGGAACTAGTAGGGAAAAAAAAAAAATTGAAGCAGCAGCATGAAAGTCTGTAGGTTGTTCAATAATTGTTCCTTTGGAAGAAGGTGAAGAGCAGATACAAGAGGAGGCAACAAAACAGGAACTTATTTAAAATAAGTATAAGACTTATTTCAAATGTTTCCTTTTAACTCTAATATTATCTATTAAGAAATCATGCATAGCCAAAAATAATAAACTTTATAATCCCACATATTGAATAAATTATTTTATTAAACATAAATATGCCACTAAATCTTCCAGAGGAAAAATTAGAGTTTTTTTTAATGACTTGAAGCTGTAAAATTTAGAAAAATAATTTAGGGTAGATAAATATGCATACTGTATGATGATTCCACTTATATGTGGAATCTAAAAAAAGAATGCAGATGAATGTATATGCAAAATGAAACAGATTCACAGATATAAAAAAATCTACTGATTGGAAAAGAAAGGGAGGAGTTGTAAATTAGGGCTATAAGGGATACAAATACTACTACATATAAAACAGATAAGTGACAAGAATGCATGTATAGCACTTATAGTCATTGTCTTGTAATAACTTTTAATGGAGTATGATCTGAAAAAATTCTGAATTACAGTGCTGTACACCTGAAACTAGTAAACAGATATAATATTGTTAGTTTATAATTCAGATTTAAAAAGAAGAAATAAATACATAAGTATGTAAATACAGCCATGCTAATTTGTTTATGTATTATCCATGGCTACCTTTGCATTAGAATTGCAGTGTTGAGAAGTTTCCATGTAAATATAGGATCTGCAAAGCCGAAATTATTTGCTAAATTACTCTTTACTCACCCCTGTCTCCTGAGTGCAACACTAGGACAGAGTACAATGTACAGAAGTACTATACCATAGATGATACAATATGATTCACTCATCAGTCAGAATGCTTTTTATCAAGGTACTTTGCCATACAAGATGCCATGGGATAAGTCAATTAACAAAATAATCTCACAAGTTTTAGAAAATATCAGCTAGATATGCAGATTTATTGGTTCTTATTAGAGTTGTTTAATGTTAACTCAACTCTGTTCAATGAGTTGTGTTCAGAACTTCACATTATTATCTTTTTCACTGACCCTAAAATTTTAAAGTATTTCATGGTTCCTATTCACCAATCTTTGAAGATTCTGATTACCTTTTCATAAACTCCTGTTTCTAGGTATTGACTGCATATTTTCATGCATGTTTGCATTTAGTATTTATTGTGGCATATTTTCAAAGTTAATGAAAACTTCAAAGAAGGGTAAAGAATTCCTGTATGCATTTTTTTGATGTGGAACATTTTTTAAATACTTTATTGAACTTGTTACAATATTGCTTCTGTTTTATGTTTTGTTTTATTTTGTTTTGCCATGAGGCATGTGGGATCTTAGGGCCCTGACCTGAGATTGAACCTGCATTCTCTGCATTGGAAGGCGAAGTCTTAGCCCTGGATCACCAGGGAAGTCCCAAACTATATACATTTTACTTTAGGATAAAAACTATATTTTTTCCCCATTGACTTACTTAGCGATTATTTTCAATTATTCGCTTTTTTTCTCTCTTTCTAGAGTCTTAGTCCTGGAAAATCCCATGGACGGAGGAGCCTGGTAGGCTGCAGAGTAGGACACGACTGAATGACTTCACCTTCACTTTTCTCTTTCATGCATTGGAAAGGGAAATGGCAACCCACTCCAGTGTTCTTGCCTGGAGAATCCCAGGGGCAGCAGAGCCTGGTGGGCTGCCGTCTCTGGGGTTGCACAGAGTCGGACACGACTGAAGCGACTTAGCAGCAGCAGCCGCAGCCCCCTACAGCTGTCTGACTCACCAACACCTGGATCAACATGAGAATACATCCAGGTCCAGAAAGTGAGCAAACAGTGGAGACTCATGAATACCCATGATTTAATATTTTTCCCTTTATTTATTTATTTTTTCCTGACAACTGCCTACTGTTGCATCAGATACTAGGAAGAACAAATCCAAGCCAATGGGAAATCACACCTAGAAAAGGACTTTGCTTTATCTTGAGGCCAGAAAAAAAAACTTATATGGTGAGCTAAGAGTGATGGAAGAGACTGGCAGAAAGTAGACAAGGAAACTTACTAGTGGCCTCCAAAAGGAAAGGTGGTTTGCTGAGAGTCAAAAATATAGAAAAATTGTCAAGGATTTCTTATTTATTGTAGAAGAAAGTTAAGTTTATTATAGGGATTTTAAATTATTTTTAAGGAAGGGAGTGACTCCTGGTTTCCTATTTTATAGTTCTTTGGCCCCAAATACCATTCAGGTAATTTCTCATAGATGCATTAGTAGTTATAGAGATAATATGTTACTCCTTTATTTAACATAAGTTTTCATTTTAGAAACTACTCAAGGGAATAACAGCTTATGGATCTGAGATTTGATGTTGATAGGATTGGTCAGATACTAATTTTTAATCTTACGTTAGGCATATGACACGGGGCTTCCCTGCTAGTTCAGCTGATAAAGAATCTGCCTGCAATGCAGGAGACCCCAGTTTAATTCCTTTGTTGGGAAGGTTGGCTGGATAAGAAGAGTTTACCCACTCCAGTATTCTTGGGCTTCCCCGGTGGCTCAGCTGGTAAAGAATCTACCTGCAATGCAGGAGACCTGGCCTTGATCCCGGAATTGAGAAGATCCCCTGGAGAAGAGGATGGCTACCCACTCCAGTATTCTGGCCTGGAGAATTCCATGGACTACATAGCCCATGGAGTTGCAAAGAGTAGGAAACGACTGAGCAACTTTCACTTTCCTTTCATAACATGGAGGGCAACTTGTTTAAATTCCTTTTATCTGTAAAATGCTATGGCAGCATGCGGTTGTGAAAATCAGAGGTGAGGTAAATGAAATGCAATACTTAGTGTCTGAAACACTCATTTAATAGTTATTGTCATTGATAATTTGTTGTCATGAGATATGACACTTTAACTTTCAACAGGTCCTGTTTGGGACCATTTAATATCTCTTCCTCTATGAGCACAACTTTATAGGTATGGCAAGATTAAAGTTATTGTCTTTATCAAAGATATCTGTACTAACTTGGTGACACAAGAGCATGACCAATGAAAATTTTCTAAATCTTGACCTTTGGCAATTTGTTTCTGTTGGATAATGACTTTTTCTCTGAAGAATCAATAGCAGATTTCAGAATCTAAATGACCTCACCCTCCAAGAGAATTTGTTTGCAACATAGGCCAAAGGAATGGGCATGATAAGGCCTGTCTTAAAATTATATCATGGGAAAAAAACAAGTAGGAAGCAATTTATCTAAGGAAGATTTTATAGTAAAAGCAAAATGTTGTAGGTCAGTGCCTTTTTTTTTTTTCTGTGCAGCTTGTAAAGTCTTAATTCCCCAACTGAAGTCATTCAGTCGTGTCCAACTCTTTGCGACCCCATGGACTGTAGTCTACCAGGCTCTTCCATCCATGGGATTTTCCAGGCAAGAATACTGGAGTGGGTTGCCATTTCCTTCTCCAGGAACTCCCCAAACAGGAGTCAAACCCAGGCCAGGCAGTGAAAGCACAGTATCCTAACCACTGAAGCACAAGAGAATTCCAAGGTCAGTGATTTTTGTCAAAATGAGATTGGTGAAGATCAGATTTGTAGATGTTGAAAACTGCAAGTTTGGAGCTACATTTACTAGAAAAATGCATCTTTGAAAAACTGTACCACTGGGAAATGACAAACTTGATCCTACCTCTCAACACACACTCCTCTTTCTGTTGTGTGATGTTATTTCCTATTTTAGGAAAGAATCATTCCACCTCTATAACTCCAGGAAGCATCATCCATATCAGTACTGAGAAACTTCAGTTGGTTCCTTAGGAATGTCCTTGCTGTGTTCTTGGAATTCTGTGGTAAAATAGTATTTCCAATTTTTCATCAGAAAACCTGATTAATGGATTCAAACTCTGTTTCCTAACTCTCAAACAATTTTTCATTGGATTAAAGTAAGAGCTAGATCCGACATGAGTTTATGAATCATCAGTGTGCAATTGTAGATTTATAGAGCTAAATGAGATTCAATTAAATTTAGGAGAAAGGGTGTGTATGAATAAACTATGTATACATTCTTATCTTGCTCAACCTTTCATATGGGGGATTTTAATTAGTTCAGCTTTGAAGCATTTGAACATGCACAGAACAATGTTTGTCTGCTATTAAACAGAATAAAGTAAGCCCAGAACAAATGTGTTCAAGGGAAACCAGGAAGATGATAGCATCACTTAATAATGTACTGTAACTGAGAAGAAAATTAAAAATTTTGGTAACTTTGGTGAAATTCACAAAATATCTCATTTCCCTCAGTTCAGTTCAGTTCAGTTGCTCAGTTGTTTCCATCTCTCTGCTACCCCATGGACTGCAGAACATCAGCCCTCCCTGTCCATCACCAACTCGTGTAGTTTACTCAAACTCATGTTCATCACATCAGTGATGCCATCCAATCATCTCATCCTCTGTCGTCCCCTTCTCCTCTCACCTTCAATCTTTCCCAGCAACAGGGTTTTTTCCAATGAGTCAGTTCTTCATATCAGGTTGCCAAAATATTGGGGCTTCAGCATCAGTCCTTCCAATGAACATTCAGGACTGATCTCCTTTAGGATGGACTGATTGGATCTCCTTGCAGTCCAAGGGACTCTCAAGAATCTTTTCCCACACCACAGTTCAAAAGTATCAATTCTTAGCACTCTGATTTCTTTATAGTCCAACTCTCACACCCATACATGATTACTGCAAAAACCATAGCTTTGAGTATATGGAACTTTGTTAGCAGAGTAATGTCTCTGCTTTTTAATATGTTGTCTAGGTTGTTCATAACTTTTCTTCCAAGGAGCAAGCGTCTTTTAATTTCATGGCTGCAGTCACCATCTCCAGGGATTTTGCCCCCCCCCCAAAATAAAATCTGTCATTGTTTCCACTGTTTCCCCACCTATTTGCCAGGAAGTGATGGGACCAGATGCCATAATCTTCATTTTCTGAATGTTGAGTTTTAAGCAAACTGTTTCACTCTCCTCTTTTTGCTTCCATCAAGAGGCTCTTTAGTTCTTCGCTTTCTGCCATAAGGGTGGTATCATCTTCATATCTGAGGTTATTGATATTTCTTCCGGCAATCTTGAGTCCAGCTTGTGCTTCATCCAGCCCAGCATCTTTCATGATGTACTCTGCATTTAAGTTAAATAAGCAGGGTGACAATATACAGCCTTGATGTACTCCTTTCCCAATTTGGAAATAGTCTGTTGTTCCATGTCCAGTTCTAACTGTTGCTTCCTGACCTGCATACAGATTTCTCAAGAGGCAGGTCAGGTGGTCTGGTATTCCCACCTCTTGAAGAATTTTCCACAGTTTGTTGTGATCCACACAGTCGAAGGCTTTGGCATGGTCAATAAAACAGAAATAGATGTTTTCCTGGAACTCACTTGCTTTTTCAATGATCCAGCAGATGTTCATAATTTGAAATCTGGTTCCTCTGCCTTTTCTAAAACCAGCTAGAACATCTAGAAGATCATGGTTCATGTACTGTTGAAGCCTGGCTTGGAGAATTTTCAGCATTACTTTACTAGCATGTGAGATGAGTGCAATTGTGCAGTAGTTTGAGCATTCTTTGGCATTGCCTTTCTTTGGGATTGGAATGAAAACTGACCTTTTCCAGTTCTGTGGCCACTGCTAAGTTTTCCAAATTTGCTGGCATATTGAGTTAAGCACTTTCACAGCATCATCTTTTAGGATCAGAAGTAGCTCAACTTGAATTCCATCTCCTCCACTAGCTTTGTTTGTACTGATGCTTCCTAAGGCCCACTTGACTTCACATTCCAGAATGTCTGGCTCTAGGTGAGTGGTCACACCATCATGATTATCTGGGTCATGAAGATCTTTTTGTACAATTCTGTGTATTCTTGCCACCTCTTTTTAATATCTTCTGTTTCTGTTAGGTCCATACCATTTCTGCCCTTTATTGTGCCCATCTTTGCATGAAATGTTCCCTTGTTATCTCTAATTTTATTTTTTTAAATTAAATGTATTTATTTTAATTGGAGGTTAATTACTTTACAATATTATATTGGTTTTGCCATACATCAACATGAATCCGCCACGGGTGTACACGTGTTCCCCATCCTGAACCCCACTCCCACCTCCCTCCCCGTACCATCCCTCTGGGTCATCCCAGTGCACCAGCCCCAGGCATCCTATATCCTGCCTCGAACCTGGACTGGCGATTCATTTCTTATATGATATTATACATGTTTCAATGCCATTCTCCCAAATCATCCCACCCTCTCCTTCTCCCACAGAGTCCAAAAGACTGTTCTATACATCTGTGTCTCTTTTGCTGTCTCTCATACAGGGTTATCGTTACCATTTTTCTAAATTCCATATATATGCTTTAGTATACTGTATT
Organism: Bos mutus; assembly: GCF_027580195.1. Taxonomy (NCBI): domain Eukaryota; kingdom Metazoa; phylum Chordata; class Mammalia; order Artiodactyla; family Bovidae; genus Bos; species Bos mutus. The sequence continues at coordinate 59,950,161 of NC_091618.1, forward strand.
GGTGTTTTTCTTTCTGGCTTACTTCACTCTGTATAATAGGTTCCAGTTTCATCCACCTCATTAGAACTGATTCAAATGTATTCTTTTTAATGGCTGAGTAATACTCCATTGTGTATATGTACTACAGCTTTCTTATCCATTCATCTACTGATGGGCATCTAGGTTGCTTCCATGTCCTGGCTATTATAAACAGCACTGAAATGAACATTTGGGTACACGTGTCTCTTTCAATTTTGGTTTCCTCGGTGTGTATGCCCAGCAGTGCAATTGCGGGGTCATAAGGCAGTTCTATTTCCAGTTTTTTAAAGAATCTCCACACTGTTCTCTCTAGTCTTTCCCATTCTTTTGTTTTCCTCTATTTCTTTGCATTGGTAGCTGAGGAAGTCTTTCTTATATCTCGTTGCTATTCTTTGGAACTCTGCATTCAGGTGTGTATATCCTCCTTTTCTCCTTGCCTTTCACTTCTCTTTTTTTCACAGCTTTTTGTAAGCCCTCCTCAGACAACCATCTTGCCTTTTTCATTTCTTTTTCTTGGGGATGGTCTTGATCCCTGCCTCCTGTTCAGTGTCGTGGACCTCCATCCATAGTTCTTCAGGCACTCTGTCTATCAGATCTAACCATTTCCCTATTTGGACTACCTTAGTAATGCAGGTTTTTCAGCTACTATCATACAGTCTTGCAATCATGGCTTGCAATTACACCCTTTTTTGCCCACATGGGTTAATTCTACATAGTAGTAGATCATAAGGAAATTGATAAAAGTATTACATATGTTTTCTTTTGGGGAAGATATCATAGATGTGTTTGATGCTCTTGTATCATTTGAGCACCAGTTACTGATTCAGTGTTAAACCTTTTGCTGAGAGGTATCATCTGAAGGAGTCAAACAATTTGGATGTATTACATGCAATAAACACTTTGAACACTTACCATGTGATGTGATGAATAGATATGTTCCCTGACCTCAGAATGTTTCTATATGTGGATGGTAAGGTTGACACCAAATCTACTAAATATAAACTAAATGGTAGCTGAAGTTAGAGCAGAAAGAAATGGAATCCACTTCCAGAAACTCAACAGGACTATGGTTTTTTGAGTCAATTTTGAAAATGAGTAAAATTTCATCTCTTACAGAACAAAAGAGGAAATTCTAGGAGAAGGAAAGGCCCAAGGTTATGAGTCTGTGTGCCATGTGCTAGGAAATAACTTGAACATTTTCAGTAAACTAGAATGAATGCTGTGAGACTGGGATGCACAAAGGCACAACAGGAAGGATAAACAGCAAATTGTCAAAAGTATCTATTGATGAACGTGAAAGAGGAGAGTGAAAAAACTGGCTTAAAACTCAATATTCAAAAAATGCAGACCATGGTATCTGGTCCCATCACTTCATGGAAATTAGATGGGGAAACAATGGAAATAGTGACCGACTTGGGCTCCAAAATCACTGCAGATGAACTGTGGTGTTGTTGAAGAGTCTTGAGAGTCCCTTGGACTGCAAGAAGATCCAACCAGTCCATCCTAAAGGAAATCAGTCTTGGGTTTTCATTGGAAGGACTGATGTTGAAGCTGAAACTCCAATACTTTGGCCACCTAATGTGAAGAGCTGACTCATTTGAGAAAACCCTGATGCTGGGAAAGATTAAAGGAGAAAGGAGAAGGGGATGACAAAGGATGAGATGGTTGGATGACATCCCCGACTCAATGAATATGGGTTTGGGTAGATTCCAGCCGTTGGTGATGGACAGGGAGGCCTGGTGTGATGCGGTTCATGGAGTCAGAAAGAGTCAGACACGACAGCGACTGAACTGAACTGCAGTCACGAAATTAAAAGACACTTGTTCCTTGGAATAAAAGTGATGACCAACCTAGACAGCACATTAAAAAGCAGAGACATTACTTTGCCAGCAAAGGTCCATATAGTCAAAGCTATCATTTTTCCAGTAGTCACGTATGAATGTGAGAGTTGGACTATTAAGAAAGCTGAGTGCCAAAGCATTGATACTTTTAAACTGTGGTGTGGGAGAAGACTCTTGAGAGTCCCTTGGACTGCAAGGAGATCCAACCAGTCCATTCTAAAGGAAATCAGTCCTGAATGTTCATTGGAAGGCCTGATGCTGAAGCTCCAATACTTCGGCAACCTGATGCAAAGAACTGACTCATTGCAAAAGGCTCTGATTCTGGGAAAGACTGAAGGCAAGAGGAGAAGGGGACGACAGAGGATGAGATGGTTGAATGGCATCACTGATGCAAAGGACATGAGTTTGAGCAGGCTCTGGGAGTTGGTGATGGACAGGCAGGCCTGGTGTGCTGCAGTCCATGGGATTCAAAGAGTTGGACACAACTGGGTGACTGAACTGAACTGAACTCTATATGTATTTACATATATATTTCTCTGAGTGTGTACACACACACACACACATATATATATGTAGTATACAAATATATATTATTTGTATATTCAAATAACATGGAATAATATAATGCAATCATAATATATCATAAATAATAGAAATAATATAAAGGAATGAACACATTTAAATAGGTATGCTATAGTAAAAACATTGTGGGATCTCTTTTAGAAAAATTTCTTTAGTGTTCTTATATCCATTAATGGTCTGAAAAGATAATTACAAAATATAGCAATGGACATTACAGAGCCAAAGATAACCAGTGATGATGACTAAATTAATTAAAATGTCAGCATTTTAGTTCTCTCTGGTTAATGATATAAAATACATCTACAAATTAGGAAACCTCTTATGAGAAGTGGGAGGTAGAAGTCAGATTTTATCGCGTGCTCCTGATGAAAATATCACAATAACAATGTGAAGTCAGGAAGGCAGAATATAAGAGAGGAAATCTGAGAAAATCAGTATGATTGACTTTCTTCTGGGTACTAGGCACATATGTGGGTTTGGCCTACCAAGCCTTAACATTCACCGCAGGTTTACTAACAGGATGGGTATGAACTTTTTCACAGGAGGATCATGATTTTGTCATATGTCCCCTCCTCAGTTTCCTTTCTGTAGAGTAAAGGAATTGGCCCAATAATTTAAATGGATATTTCAGCTCTTAGCAGTATTTTGTGTGTGGCCTTAGGCATATTCTGAAAAGATTTAGTGGGACTGACCATAAAGGATCTATTTAACGGGGGTAGGGGGGGAGTTTTGCTCACTGGGGGCCTTGGGAGTGTAAATCTGTCTATGTGAGCATGTTGAAGGGTCCTATGATTCAGACAAGGCCAAATGGGACAGAGGGGAAAAGGTCTAACAGAAGCAGAAGATACTAAGAAGAGGTGGCAAGAATATACAGAAGAACTGTACAAAAAAGCTCTTCATGACCCATATAATCACAATGGTGTGATCACTCACCTAGAGTCAAGTGGGCCTTAGGAAGCATCAGTACAAACAAAGCTAGTGGAGGTGATGGAATTCCAGTTGAGCTACTTCTGATCCTAAAAGATGATGCTGTGAAAGTGCTTAACTCAATATGCCAGCATATTTGGAAAACTCAGCAGTGGTCACAAGACTGGAAAAGGTCAGTTTTCATTTCAATCTCAAAGAAAGGCAATGTCAAAGAATGCTCAAAGTACCACACAATTGCACTCATCTCACATGCTAGTAAAGTAATGCTGAAAATTCTCCGAGCCAGGCTTCAATAGTACGTGAACTGTGATCTTCCAGATGTTCAAGCTGGTTTTAGAAAAGGCAGAGGAACCAGATATCAAATTACGAACATCTGCTGGATCATTGAAAAAGCAAACAAGTTCCAGGAAAACATCTATTTCTGTTTTATTGACCATGCCAAAGCCTTCCACTGTGTGGATCACAACAAACTGTGGAAAATTCTTCAAGAGATGGGAATACCAGACCACCTGACCTGCCTCTTGAGAAATCTGTATGCAGGTCAGGAAGCAACAGTTAGAACTGGACATGGAACAACAGACTATTTCCAAATTGGGAAAGGAGTACCTCAAGGCTGTATATTGTCACCCTGCTTATTTAAATTATCTGCAGAGTACATCCTGTGAAATGCAAACTGGATGAAGCACAAGCTGGACTCAAGATTGCCGGAAGAAATATCAATAATCTCAAATATGCAGATGACATCACTCTTATGGCAGAAATTGAATAACTAAACAGCCTCTTGATGAAAGTGAAAAGAGGAGAGTGAAAAAGTTGGCTTAAAGCTCCACATTCAGAAAACAAAGATCATGGTATCTGGTTCCATCACTTCATGGGAAATAGATGGGGAAACAGTGGAAACAGTGGCAGACTTTAGTTTTTGGGCTCCAAAATCACTGGAGATGGTGACTGTCGCAATTAAATTAAAAGATGCTTGCTCCTTGGAAGGAAAGTCATGAGCAACCTAGATAGCATATTAAAAAGCAGAGACATTACTTTGCCAACAAAGGTCCGTCTCATCAAGGCTATGGTTTTTCCAGTAGTCATGTATGGATGTGAAAGTTGGACTACAAAAAAAGCTGAGCGCTGAAGAATTGATGCTTTTGAACTGCAGTGTTGGAGAAGACTCTTGAGAGTCCCTTGGACTGCAAGGAGATCCAACCAGTCCATCCTAAAGATCAGTCCTGAGTGTTCATTGGAGGGATTGATATTGAAGCTGAAACTGCAATACTTTGGCTGTCTGATGTGAAGAGCTGATTCATTTGGAAAGATGCTGATGCTGAGAAAGATTGAAGGTGGGAGGAAAAGGGGACCATAGAGGATGAGATTGTTGAATGGCATCACGGACTCAATGGACATGAGTTTGGGTAAACTTTGGGAGTTGGTGATGGAAAGGGAAGCTCGGCATTGTGCAGTTCAAAGAGTTGGACACAACTGAGTGACTGAACTGAACTGAACTGAGGGTTGCAGGATGTGACCTAGTCTCAGCAATCCACTGAATGTCCTCAGAAAATTTATTTGACTGTCATCTGTCTACCTGTGAATGAGTCTAATTCTTCACCTTTTTTTTTTTTTGGCAAGGCTTCCTGAATGAATATTACCTCTGTAAACACTTAAAAAAAAGTCAGCAGTTAAGTGCTAAAAACACAAGCATTGCTTAACGTAAACTAATCATTAGTGGAAGATGTCATTTCCTCTAATCCAGTGGTCCCTGATCTTCAGGATCTAATGCCTGATGATCTGAAGAGGAGCTGATACAATAATAATAGAAATAAAGTGCACAATAAATGCAATGCACTTGAACCATCCCAAAACCATCCCCCATCCCCAGCCCCATTGAAAAATTGTCTTCCATAAAACTGACCCTTGGTGCCAAAATGTTGAGGGCCGTTGCTCTAATCAATTTCAACATTTACTTGAATGAGATGACTAATAGTCTTTCACTGCTGAAATCCTAAAATTGTACAATGATTTTGGAAAACAGCCTCACAATGTGTATTTGTAAGCTTGATAACAACATTAAACTTTGACCCAGAAATCCCAGTTTTCAGGAATCTGTCCTAAGGCATCACTGGAACATTATCCACAGCAGAACTGTATTTACTCCAAAAGAATATAAAAGGAAGATAAATGATTAACCATAGCAGATTGAGTAGGTAAACTGAGGCAAAATGGATTAGAACAATAGTCATTAATGATATTTGCAAAGATATTAGAAATGCCTCATTGTATTAGAAAATCAAGATACATCACATGCACAGTGTATGTAAACAGCTCTGTAAAGTATATGAACATAAACTCTGAAAGAATTTCTCTTTTGGTGATGGGAGTTTTCTAGTTTATTGAATTTTCCAAGTTATCTATAATTATACAGAAAGGTGCAACTGGAAAAATAGATTTTAAAATAAATATGAAATGGCCACTGTCACTAGTTGCACACACACAAAAAAGGCTGAATGGTTGAATGGGATAGTTATTAAGAAAATCATAGCTTCTGTAACTGTATCTATTCCATTTATAAGCATCATATGTACTTAAGTATATTTAAAACACTGGTGAGCACAGATTGATTGATTATATTTTATTTTTATTTTGGGCTTTTTAAAAAGAAAGGTCACCAGTGAGAGATTAAAATTCAGGAGACAAGATGGAGTACATAAGATGTAAGACATATAATGGCAGTTTTAATCAATGTTTTTCTGAAAGGGTGAACAAACTGGAAAAGATAGTGTGTGAAGTGCGCCTTCCAAACAGCAGCACTGCCTGTTAAAAAAAAATTTAAACATATCACACTGTGAATTAAGAAGTGAGAAAAGGAGTGAGATAAAATTACTGCATTTAAAAAAGTATACAAGTACTATTTCTGCCGGTTCCTTAAATTAAGCCTTTCGATAATGTCATCACGTCGTAGTGTGAGCTGTGGTGTCACTTTTGCACTTGAAGGTGGTTTCCTTCATTTCACCCACACTTAGCCCTGCCAGATTTATATTAAGGAGAAAATAGGGGGAAAAAAGCTAGCACAAAATGCCTACAATTTGACATTCTAAATATATCTAGGAGATGTGTTAAATTGTAATGATTTCTTACGGACACCAAGGTGCCTGGGACTTGGACATTTTAATTCAGACAAATCTTATCTGCAGTGTGCAAAATCTAAACCATTTACAGAGCTCAAGCTGGTTTAATTGCTTGGAGTTTACAGATTTCATCTACCATTTTAACTCCATGGATAAGAATGTTGATGGAATGAAATGGAGTGGTTTGGAGTCAAGACAGTTTATATTCAAAAGTCTAACTCTGCCCATTAATACTATCTAACTTGGAAAAAGTTGCTTTACCTCCTTATGTATAAGAGGTTAATTAGTTGAATGGGCGTGATTATCACATTTCTGTAATAATTACATAAGATAAAACATGAAACCATGTCTGGCATGCAATGGATACTCAACATACAAATGTTGTTGTGATATATATGAAGATACTTATAAATTAAATAGGATCAGAGTTGTGTTTTCATGATTTAATCTGGTAGGAAAATGGAAACTTCATTACAATAGCAAAGATTATCCTGGGAGAGAAGTTAAGAGGCATTTTAAAAAATAAATTTTTATTGGACTATAGATGCTTTATAATGTTGTGTTAGTTTCTTCTGTACAGAAAAGCAAATTAGCTATACATATGCATATATCCCCTATGTTTTGGATTTCCCTCTCATTTAGGTCACAGTTCTCAGTAGTTATCTCTCTTTTATACTGGAGCATATAAATCTCAATCCCAACCTCCCAATTCATCCCACCTCCATTTTCCCCCTTGGTATCCATAAGTTTTTACACTATATCTGTGTCCTTATTTTTGTTTTGTGGATAAGATCATCTATATCATGCTTTTAGATTCCACATATATGTATTAATATACAATATTTATTTTTCTGTTTCTGACTTCATCCTGTATGACAGTCTCTAGGTCCATCCACGTCTCTACAAAGAACCCAATTTCATTCCTTTTATGGTTGATTAAGAGGCATTTTTAATGATTGATATATGAGCTAATAAATATCAAGAGTGAACTAGTATTTACAAAGTGCATTTGGGAAGATATTACAAGAAAGATATAACCATGGGAAGGAATTGGTCAGGTGTCAAACAGAAACGAAAAAGAATAGAACTATTCAAGATATTCAGCCTTAAAATATTGTAAGAGAAGATATATTTGAAATTCTAAAACTAGGAAATAAAGTTGAGAAATCTTTGGAAAGACAGAGATTAATTTAAATGTAGCTTCTTGAAAAAATGTCAGCTAGGTATGGCATTCACACCTGTTACTAAAACTTCTCCGTCACAAATGATCTTGCAGGGCAAAAATGAAGTTTAGGGTATGACACATAGTAAAACCTCTCCATTGAATTAACTGACACAGGCAAGGCTTATGAAAACTATAGCTTTTGATATTTTTTTTTCTTACATCTGTATCTCTATTTTTGTTTTTCAAATGAGATTGTCTGTAGCATTTTTCTAGATTCCATACATATGCATTAATATGCAACATTTGCTTTTCTCTTTCTGACTTACTTCACTCTGTATAACAGACTCTAGGTCCATCCACATCTCTACAAATGGCCCAGTTTCACTCCTTTTTATGGCTAGGCAATATTCAATTGTATATATGTATCACATATTCTTTATCTATTCCTCTGTTGATGAACATATAAATTGTTTCCATGTTCTGGCTATTGTTACTAGTGCTTCAGTGAACATTAGGGTGCATGTGTCATTGGAATTATGGTTTTCTCTGGGTATAAGCCTAGTAGTGAGATTGCTGGGTCACACAGTAAATGGGGTAGTGCTGGGATGAATTGGGAGATCGGGATTGATATATATAGACTACTATTTATAAAATAGGTAACTAATGAGAACCTACTGTATAGCTCAGGGAACTCTATTCCATGCTCTTTGGTGACCAAAATTAGAAGAAAATCCAAGACAGAAGGGATATATGTATACATATATAGCTGATTCAGTTTGCTGTGCAATAGAAGCTAACACAACATTTTGAAGAAAGTATCTTCTAATATAAAATAATTTAAGAAGCATAGCTTTTAAATAAACTATCTTTAGTTTTATGATAACCTCTTCAAATGGAAAAGGAGTGAGAGATAAGAAAGCAAATATAGACACTGGCTTTACTTGATGTTAAATATCAAGAAACCTACTATATTTTTGAGAAATATTGTGTTGCTAAAAAACTGAGACTTCAGTTAAATTATAAATTTTTTAAAGCTAAAACGTCTCTTAGAACTTTCCCCTTTCCCTCAGAACTGAATAACTCTGAATTAAGAGGAAATATTTCTCAATACGAACTTAGGATGTGTTCAAGAAGTATAATGAGACAGGATGAACATTTCAGATGGTAGAAACAGGAGCCTGAAGTTTTTAGACATAGAATAAAGTTTAGTCAAAAATTATTTTCTGATCCAAAGCAGGAGGCCTTCATAATATTCATCAAATGAAAGTTCAAATCTCTTTGGATCTATTCTTGCTGGCTATTTCTTTTCATTTCTGAATGAGATAAAACTGCATATATTGCTTATTTTGTCTCTATTCCATATTACAGTTTGAGTATGGATGGTCTCTGTAGGTCTCTAGTCTAGGATGTTATATTTGGAACCAGTGAAAAAATCTTTAGAACAACAACCTGAGATCCAAGACTTTGAGTTTAAATGTCCTGGTTGGATGAGATTGAGTGGGTAGAGTATATTATATATGTAGAAAGAATAATGTCAGTGACCAGAAGAATGGGTTGTGGCAAAGACAGTGGTGCTCATCCAGAATTCTGTTACCTCATATTCCTTATCTTTCCCAGGAAATACAGTTAGGCAGGGCCAAGTGACTTCTAACCACCAAAAGTGTTCAGTTGAGTTCAGTTCAGTCACTAAGTTGTGTCTGACTCTTTGCGACCCCATGGACTGCAGCACTCCAGGCCTCCCTGTCCATCACCAACTCCCAGAGTTTACTCAGACTCATGTCCATTGAAGTGGGAGGAAATAACAGGTTTCTCTCCTGGAGTGACTTGCTAAAGCATACATACAACTTGTCAGCTTTCTCTCCCTCTTCTTCCTCCATAGGCTGGGAGGCTCTAGTTTCAGATGGGGGAGCTATAAGACACGGGATCATCCATTAGCTTGGATCTCCTTTCCCTCTTACAACTTGAAATAGACACATAACAAAGCAAGAAATAAACTTTGGAGATTTTTTATTTTTTGCTTAAGCCTAGCCTATCTTGAGCATAGCAGGCATTATCTAGTACAAGGGTTGAGAAATAGAGGATGTTATTTTCAGAAACTTTCTCTTGCTGCTACTTCCTGGAAGGTTACTCAGATCTTCATTAAGTGAAGCAACTCAGAATATGTCAAGCCAGGGCTGACTCAAAGTCAAACTCTGGGATCTCAGGGTGATATGTAATCATCTCTACACTAGTTCTAGACATAAATTATCTTCTTTCAGACCCAAAGAAACAAAAAGAAAAGTCATATGCTTCACACATGCTCAAACTATGAGAATGGAACTGAGTAGGAAACCTGGAAAGAATGATGTAAAAACTTTTACTAGGACTTTCATGTATTTGTATATCCTCTTTCAGGAAACTAAAGAATGGGAGATTATGTTTCTCCCCAGTTTAAAATCAGTACCTACAATTCTCTGGCTCATTTCACTTTCTTGAGAATTCTGAGATACTGAGTAACCTCTTTTTTTCTCTCTTCTTTTTCAGCTTTTAGATTTACAATCTTGTACATGCATTGCCTTGACCTCAGTTTTCCATCAAACTATTACAATCTTTTGCCTCTCCTTCAGAATGACATGAAAATTCCCCAGACTTATTATGTGAATCTCTGTCCTCATCAGTCACATGTCAAATATTTCAAGCCATCAAAGTGGTTCTAGGTATGCTCACTGATGATTCCATGGTGGGACCAATGAACACTCTGTCCCTTAGCATTTCAAACTCTCCCCTTCTCCAGTTTTGAAACACCCTTACTTCTTGGGTTGGATGGATTCTTCACTGTCTCCCACCTCTCTGACACCTCCTTTACAAAGTTAGCTTCCTTCTATTGAAAATTTTGCAGTGTCTGCAGATTCCTTAGAGAGTTTTTTCCCCCACTGCATAGTTTATTCCCAAGTGAATTCTTACAGTCATGATTTCAATGCTGAAAATGATGTCTTCAGCCAAGACCCTTCTTCTGAGCTCCAGATCCATGCATTCTGCTTCCCACCATCTCCACTGCGATCTCTGAGGGAGCTCTCAAACAGCACATCACGATTATCTTACTTCAATGTTGCACATTGTGGCAAACAACAGTACTATGTACTGAATTATTCCATCCAGAGTCTCTTCTACCTCCCTTCTCACGTACATATCATCAGTTCTCATTCCTATATATTTCTCTGAACTGTCAACTTTTTTCCCATCTCCTTTTAAATCCTTTAGCCTGACCCACCATAATATCTTACATGTTTTACTTAAGTAGCCTTTTAAATAGACTCACTTGAATCTACTTATCCCCTTGCCAAACATGTCTCTACACTGCCATCAGAGTGAACTTTCAAAAGCAATTCTGAACTTTTAATTACTCTACTAAAAACTTTTCAGTGCTGTTTCACTGGTGTTATAAAATATTCAAGTCTTTAATAACTTGGTCTCTCTGGCCATCAATGAGCTGACCCTGTGTGTCTCTCTCTGTTACCTTTGCTCCATCTTCAATTTATTTTATGCACCATGTTTTGCTTGATCTCTTCATTCATATGGCCATCTTATATGTATTCTTTTCTGAATAAAATGCCTTTTCTGCTTATTTTAATCAGTCTAACTGCAGCTTATCTCTCACACTTCCAATTTTATTGTTCCTTATTTATTTTAATCACATGTCCACTTTATATATCCTTTTACCAACCTCCTTGCCTATATTTGGCTACTCCAATTTTCTTTCTTAGACTTATCATACTTGTAATTGCTTAAAAATGGGTATTTAAAAAAATATGCATTTTATCTCTCGACTATAAAAGCTGTGTAAATGAGAACTCAATTTGGCTTTTTCACGATGTATTTTTGGTCCCTTGAATGGTGCTTGCCACAAAGTTGGCTGTCAATAAACCGTTATTGATTTAGCAAAGCTTACTCATATCAAATCAATAGGAAATGAATTTAAATGTACATATGGAGAATGAAAGCCACAGTTGTACCACCAGTGAATACATCTGTCCATCCTTTTCTTTGGTGGAATCTGGGATGGACAAGGAGACAGAGTTGTCTTGCTTTGCTACTGCGGCTATACCTCTGTCCTTAAAGAGGGATGGTAAGGGAAGAGCGGGAAGAATATAGACGGAAGCTGAGGGACGCATGTGCTCAGCACAAGACTCAGGACCAAGGCTTCCATTATTATTCTGCACGGTGTGAGACAGTTGGTCATAATTTGGACCAAAGTGATAGGACTTAAGAGCTGATAGACAGGATTTGACTGTCCCCAGTTAATACCTAAAAAGCCCTTTTGTAACAAAAATAACAATTATCTTTTGGCTGGAGTATTTAATCCATTTAGATGTAAGGTAATTATTGATATGTATATTCTTTTACCTTTGGTTAACTGTTTTGGATTTATTTTTGTATATATGTTTACCCCTCGTTTTCTTTTATTCTCTTATTATTTGAATGACTATATAGGAATTCATTTTTTGTAGCATAAAGACAAAATGGAAGATTATTCAGCTGTAAAAAAAGTACAAAATAATGTCATTGCAGCAACATGGATGGACCTAGAGATTATCGTACTAAATGAAGTAAGGCAGACAGAGAAAGACAAATATATGATATTGCTTATATGCTAAAATTTTTTCAAAAAGATACAAATAAACTTATTTACAAAACAAAATTAGACTCACAGAAAACAGACATTTTATCTAAGAGGAAAAGAGGATAAATTAGGAGTTTTGGATTAAAATATACACATTATTATATACATATACACATTTAAATATATGCATGATTAAAATATAAACATTATTTTATATATATATATAAAATAGATAACCCAACAAGAACCTACAGTATAGCTCAGGAAATTACATTAAATATTTTATAATAATCTTTAATGGAAAATAATCTAAAAAAGAATATATATGTATATGTATAAATATAAATCTTTGCTTTACACCTGAAGCTAACACATATTAAATCAACAAAAGTTAAAAAAAAAAATAACACATCACTTACATTATGTAACAGAGTGTCAGGACACTTTTCTAAGGCTGTTTTATGCATGTTCTCATTTCTTCTACACAGAAATCCTATTAAACATGTAATATTTTAATACTTTAAAATGAGGCAACTAAGGCATAGGGAATTGATCCACTAGAAACTCACAGTTTATAGGTCTTAGGACTACAGTTTCAGGCCAGGAAGCCTGTTTGCAGAGCTTCAGCACTGAGGCGTGGTGCATTTTTTATAGAACAAGAGCAACAAGAAAACAGTGTTTGACTTCCTATTCAGTTTTTATGTGAACTTAATAAGATGAATGGGCTTCCCTGGTAGCTCAGCTGGTAAAGAATCCACCTGCAATGCAGGAGACCCCAGTTTGATTCCTGGGTCTGGAAGATTCCCTGGAGAAGGGATAAGCTACCCACTCCAGTATTCTTGGGCTTTCCTGGTGTTTCAGATGGTAAAGAATCCACCTGAAATGTGGGAGATCTGGGTTTGATCCTTGGGTTGGGAAGATTCCTTGGAGGAGGGCATGGCAACCCACTCCAGTATTCTGGCCTGGAGAATTCCATGGACAGAGGAGCCTGCCAGGTTACAGTCCATGAGGTTGCAAAGTGTCAGACATGACTGAGATTAAGCACAGCACAGCACAGCACAGTAAGATGAACACTGGTGAAAATATTTTCCTAAAATTTTGTCCCTTCCAGCAACACTGTCCTCCAATTCTTTTCTATTCTGCACACAAGAAAATCCTCAGGCATTTGGTTTTAATGTTGCAAACATTATTTAAAAAATCAAGCATGTCCATTCGGCTTTATAGAAAAAAAGCACATTACATTATTTTCAAATGCAGTTACCTGTGGTTTCGACACTTACAATCATATTTCCTTTCTAAACCTGTCAAAGATGCACATATTTCATAAGATTTTAATTTATTCTTAGGCTTGCATTTGGGGAAATCAGTCTTCATTGTTGGTAAAAGCTAAGGTGTAGGAATATGCCTAACTGGGGAAAAATAATGACTTGGTTGGTAACATCAGAAACAGCTGAATGGGTTTCTGATTAAATTTTCAAACTTCCTTTTTGTGTGGATGAGGCAGAAGAGATTTTTAGCCTAATAGGTAAATCTTCTATACACATCAAAATGTTAAAGAACAAAGCACCATTAACATATTTTCTTCTATGATGGTTTGATGTGATTTAGAACATCAGAAATAACCCATTCACCCCAAATATCTCCACGCTAGATGGCACATATTGTTAAAATGTTAAAAGAGAATCATTTTTTCAAATGTATATGATATCTTTAGTTAAAATGCAAACACTCAGCCTGAGGAAATACATTTATGCTCAAGCTAATTATTAACACATTGATATTAATTAGTTTTCAAATGCTGTCTAGGTAGGGTTGAGTATAATTTTGTCTGGTAGAGAAAAGGAGACAGGGTTGGGAATATGGAATACTGATCATGGAGCAGACATCATGGGCAGTCTACATAACACAGAGACCAGCACTGGGCCAAATAATATCTCAAGAATAGCGGAAAATAAGAGAGACAGAGCAGGGACATATGAAGGGGAGTTTGGGCAAGACATAAAATACGATTGTTTTGCTTCTGAGTTTTTCTATGTCTGATCATGACCGGGTAAGCACTGTATTTCATTTCAGTACCTTCAGAGGAGTTTTAGAAAAGTCCTAACCCTTGATCTTGTTTCTATCTAGAAACCAAAGGTAATGGTGACTTAGAATCATAATCAGAGATAAAACAAGATGTCAGAGCTTGATGAGACCACAGTGCCCATTTGCCGAGCCATATGCAACATTTGGTGTGACCTCCTCCTCTTTGAAAATCCAGATTTACTTTATCTGAGGTAGGTCCTGGAAATTGATAAATGTGACAAATAGCTCATGTGATTTCCATAAAGGCAAGATTGAAAGTGAAAGTTACTCAGTCATGTGCCGACACTTTGCAACGCCATGTACTATACAGTTCATGGACTTCTCCAGGCCAGAACACTGGAGAAGGTACCCTTTCCCTTCTCCAGGGGATCTTTCCAACCCGGGAATAAAACCCAGGTCTCCCTCATTGCAGGCAGATTCTTTACCAGCTGAGCCACAAGGTAAATCCAAGAATACCGGAGTGGGTAGCCTAGCCCTTCTCCAGGGGATTCTTCCTGACCCGGGAATTGAACCGGGGTTCTCCTGCATTGCAGTTGGCTTCTTTACCAACTGAGCTATCAGGGAAGTCCAAGTTTGGAAAACCACAATTATTTGACACATAGCAAAACTGAGTCCAACTTTAGGCAAGTTTGGAAAGCAATAATTATTTAACACGTAGTAAAACGGAGCCCAAGAAAGAGGAAGGAATTTGCCCTCAGAAATCTACTGATGAGAGTCTTGCTGAGTTAAAAATCTGAAAGTCTTGTATACAAGTGTAGAAGACAAATTTATAGTGATCAGGGGGTAAGTCGGGAAGAGACAAGTTGGAAGCTTGGGACTGACATATGCACATTACTATATATAAAATAGATAACTAATAATGACCTACTGTACAGCACAGAAAACTCTACTCAATACTCTGTAATGACATATGTCTTTTTATTTATTTAATTACAAAATTGGCCTGATGCTTTTCTCTTCTTTCCTTCTCTGTGGCTCCTAATGTGAGCTCCAACTTCAGATAAATCAGATGTGAAGGGTGGGGAGTAAAGATTAGATTGCTCTGATATTAACATTTTTAATTAAATCAGTTGCTTCAGCCTCTAATAAAGGGAGTGTTTAAATGCAAAACCGAATTTAGATGACATATTACATGCCCTCATTTATGAGGGACTCAGAAGACAAGAAGGACCAGGAAGACAGAATTCTCCCATTCGAATGAAAGAGTCATCCAGAGGTTAGAACCCTTTAGGGTCTTTTTTGTCGGAAACAACCTCTGTTGAAGACCGTAGGTGTCTCTGCCATGGCTCAGCTCAGCAAGAGGAGGAGGGAGGAGACTGTCCCCAGAGAGTACCTATCAGCAGGTTGGAACAGGCCCAGGAAGAAAGGCTGCTTTGTTATTAATGGAAAATGAACTGTAGATGATGCTGTCATACATTCTGTTTCCATCCAGCTCAAGTTGTCCACTCCACATCATCCCCCTTATGGTTGTTTTTGGAGTTATGCTAGACCTGTGTCTGAAGTCTGCTTTTCTTATTCTAGAAATGGCTGGTGCCCAAAGTGCTTTTTATTGAGAACTAATTGGAGGTGAGGTGAGGTGATGTGGTCAGCTCCTGGAGCTAGAGAAAAGGAAAATGTCTAGAGAACCTATTTTTAACTGCCTTGGCGCCTAAATTGGACGCTCAGTGGGGGAGCTGCTCACAGTGTTCAATAAACATATCCCTAATGTATTACACCTGAAACCTAATCCATGCTGGCTAGGATGCACCTTATTATATAAAGGGTACCTTTCTCAGCATCTTACTGTTCTGCTCCCTTTACAAACCTGTAATCCCATGTTTATTGAAAACTATAGCACATTAGAACAAATAAACCACTTCAAGGTAGAACACTCTTGAACGAGATGGATCCCTTTTAGATACAAAAGTTATTACTTAAAAATAATTACTTAGAATTGTCATCAATTGAGGATAATATTTTCTCTTCTATTTCAATAGGAATTCATTTATTAATTTATTTTTGGTCCAGTGAATCTTATTCTTTTCATTTATTTTTAATTTTTATTGGAGTATAGTTGATTAACAATGTTGTGTTAGTTTCACATGTACAACAGAGTGTTCAGTTATACATATCCATGTATCTATTTTTTTTTAATTATTTTCCTGTTTAGGTTGTTACAGAATATTGGGCAGAGTTCCCTGTGCTATGCAGTAAATCCTTGTCTACTGTATTTTAAATACAGTAGTGTATACATTTCAATCCCAAACTCATATAAGTTAACATATCATTGCCTGGCAGATACTGTCAGATTGCAATTGCATGATCCTTGAAGATCTACTCTTGTCCTCAAGGGCCTCCCTGTTTATTTCTATAATCCCAGTCAGAAATCAATATAAAATATGGTACAAAGAAGAAACATATACATGTATAAGTGAAATATTGCATCAAGAATTAAAATGGAATTCAAAATGCTACTTAAAATGGATAAATATAAATTCCTCAGAAATTCTTAATAGTGGGCTTATTCTCACCTCCATCATGTAACCTTCCTAACATCATCCCATAATGATTACCTTGTTCTCAAAATTTCATGAGAAGTTAATGTCTCTCACATTTATTCAACTTTGAGTGTATCTTTGGTTCTATAGTTGCTTATGGAGAAGGCAATGGCACCCCACTCTAGTACTCCTGCCTGGAAAATCCCATGGATGGAGGAGCCTGGTGGGCTACAGTCCATGGGGTCGCTAAGAGTCGGACACGACTGAGCGACTCACTTTCACTTTTCACTTGCATGCACTGGAGAAGGAAATGGCAACCCACTCCAGTGTTCTTGCCTGGAGAATCCCAGGGGCGGGGGAGCCTGGTGGGCTGCCGTCTATGGGGTCGCACAGAGTCAGACACGACTGAAGCGACTTAGCAGCAGCAGCAGCAGCATAGTTACTTATGTGTTATGAACACAAACTATATGCCAAATCCTGTATGATTAATAAGGGAAATTTTAGATGAATAAAATGTACCCACCTTCTAAAAAAAGCAAGAGTCTATGCACATTTACACTAAAATAAAAAAATAATTTAGATACAATGTCTTGTTTTTCAAAAAGAAGGCATCCTAGGGAAGCACTTGAATAGAAACATTTAACCCACCTGGGGAACTCGAGGTAGTTTCTAGAGATTAATCAATATTGCCATAGTACTCCACATACAGGATTTTCAACCACTTGTCTATGTGAATGTGTGAGCATGTGTATGTGTGTTTTTTGAGTGTGGTATCTTATGTGTTGAAGTTTGGGGAATAGATTTTTTTGTATTTTCATGTGAACTCAGTAAATTCTGGGAGAAATCTCTTTCTGATGATGTGGCTGCCGTTGATTTCCTTGGCTACTTTGTCTATTTGTAAACTCTTCTTAAACTCATCCAAAGATTGACTTAGAAGGCAGAAGATTCTCTCAGTAATTCCTAAAAGTTCTTTCAGCAATTTCCAATGGCAGTAGTAGCCTAATCCTATAGAAGCTAGGAAATATGTTTGCTAGTAGATTATTGATTTAATTAATATAGCTGTTGATGATAAAGTCTTGTTGGCCTTACCCCATGACTATCCTCCTAGAGTCATGATTACGGTAGTCAACCTTCAAGAGATGTAGATTCTAAATGGGGCTAAATAGATGTTATGCATGGAGCTGCCTTTTTTGGCTGTGTTGTGGAAATGGAGGCAGTTTGGCAGGTACATTTTTAGACTTAACTGCATCCCCATCATTCCTCTTGAGCAAATGCTCAGAGCGTAGGCTTGAAATAATTTTTGATTGACTTGTATTTGATTTTGAGGTGGAAGAGGCTATTATGAGCTCTGAGCTCAAGCTCAGGCCAAACCAAACTTCCTCAGCAGATTTCTTAATAAAAAAGCAAGGTCCTTCAGGATCTCTATGTGTCAGCCATACATCTGGCAGATGTAATTCAACCTGAGGCTTTGTCTTCCTGCCAGGTTGATGTCAGAGTTTCTTGGAATATAGTCTTCCTCTTTTGGGCAATAGATATATCCCTGTACTGGGGATTCACATATTGTTTAAGTGCATTCATAGCTTAAATTGAGATTGAAAGTTTTTGGAAAAAAAGAACAACACAGCATAATTGTTCATTGTTAACTTCTTCCCTTGTAATGATAGAGGTGACAGACAAAGCATCTCTGAGCCTTATACAAAGAAGACACCCAATAAGCCCAAAGGACACTGAATTTTTGTGGAGATGATTAAGCAGACATTTTAGTTGGCAAACTAAAGAGTCTCCAGGTTCCAGATAATAAGAAAATGCTCCCATATGTTTGTCCCACTCCATCTGCTTTCTCTGAAACCCACCTATAGTCCTGTTTTACTTGGAAAAATCCGAAGTGATCTGCCTAACGCTTCTGACATAAAAATTGCATTTGGAAAGTTACAGTGGTCAAACGCTCCACACATAATATAAGGAATGGATATTGGCATCTACTGTTGGCATGAAGTTGGACAAAATACTGGATGGACTGCTGACATGTCATGGGCATCCACGAGCATGGAGCAGAAGGGATTTATATGGTACCATTTGCCGAGTTCTTGCTGGACTCTCACATCACATAAGGCAGGCAACCTTAGTGTGTCTTACCCTAAACCTTACCCTAAACACCCTACAAGACTTATCATGCACTTTTTATGTGAGAAAAATGAAACAGCATATAAATAGCTTTCTTCCAGTCAAAGAGTTGAGCCATGGAGGAAGTGGGATTTGAGTTCGGACCTAAGTTAATCAATTTTAACAAAATGTCCATTTTAGGTCTTTGAACAGGAGGTAGATCCATTGATGGGAAAAGCAGTGATATCAGGAATACTTGTTTTTACTACTCTTCTACTTCTGTCATCTCTTGCACATCCTGTTCTCTCTAAGAGAGTCCCTTGCTTCCTTTCCTACATTGTCCTGCTCCAAAAGGACTTTATCTTCAGCTGGATGTCACTGTTGATAAGCATATTTAGCAAAAACTAATTATGTCTTGAAAAGTCTTCCATCTCAAAGAGGTTGGAATTTGAATGAGATATGGAAAAAAATCCCTTAAAGATATATTATAAAATAAAGTTTCAAAAGTGCACTCTCAATCCATATGACAGATGGTATAAGATAGAGTTTTGGGGGTGGGTAAGACAGAAGTATTTTTGCCCCAGTGATTTGATCTTAAATAACATTTAGTTGGACACTTTTTAGTGACTGGTACCTAACTTAGGCTCTGTTAAAATATATTCCATTCACTCAATGCATGGTACTAGGCACTAATCTATGCCAAGGATGACCATGACATGGGAAGGTACAGAGAAGGAAAGTCTAGTCTGTGCTTCAAGGAGCGCAGCCTCCAGTGGGAAAGACCATCAAGGTAATTAGAGCACAAAGTCATTGAATTTAATGGTAACCTACCATGGTATGGGGACATGGAGAGCCTTCTAGACCAGATGATGAAATCAGGGACTGCTTTCTGTGTCTCCAAAGACCAAAGTGGGAGCTAAGTAGGAAAATTCATGGAAAATAGCTAGATGTATGTAAGGAATTTAAGAAGGAAAAAGGTATTGCCTCAAGTGCATGTCTGTGTGTGTGTGTGTGTGTGTGTGTGTGTGTGTAGAGGGTAGGGGGAGGGGGTTTCTTAGTGTGCAGAGGTGCCCAATGCATGCTTAAAATGGGTAGGTTCATTCATTTTTCTGACACCGAAACCAATATCACCAGTTTCTTTATAGCAATGCTCTCATTTTTGTTTAAGTGATAACCATGACAAGGTGAATCTGTTCAAGATTTTCTAAAGCTGTGGTAGCCAATATAGTAGCTTCTACCCACATGTGGCTATCACACAGTTGAAATGTGTTTTATATGGCTGAGAAAATAAAATTACAATTGAATTAGAATGTGTTGTAAGATAAAATACAGATTGAATTAAAAATTTTTTAGTTTTGAAAAGCAAATTATGGCTTTTTTTTTGGTCTATTGATTACATACTGAAAGTTATATTGGGCTAAGTAAAATATGACATTTTAAAAAGGAAGACGGAGTTCCTTGATTAAGACTTCCAAGGAGAGACTTTCCCGAGTGGTTAAGGCTCTATGCCTCCAATGCAGGCGATGCAGGTTCGATCCCTGGTATGGGAACTAAGGTCCCACATGTTATGTGGTGCAGCAAAATTTTTTTAAGTTAAAATAAAAAAGGAGGAATAGGGCATCCATGAAGAGGAAATGGCACATGCACAGGAAAGGAAGAATGAGTGAACCGGGCACATGCAGATATTGTTTTAGTTAGATGGGGCTGGCATCACAAGATATTGTGAACTGGATGGCTGCAACAGCAGTAGTGTGTGTATAGTTCATGAGAGTGAACAGACTATGAGACAAGGATCAAAGATGAGGATGCAGATATAAGAAAGAGCGAGGACAAGGGGGAAAGTTTGTGTCTGCTTGAGGAAATTAAAATATATAGTCCCTGAAAGCTATGACATTTCTGGAGGACATTCCTGTTTTTGAAAAGAAATTAATCAAAAGGAAACATTTTGATTTTTCTTAAACATAATAAATACAGGTTATGGTGACAGTGATCCATTAGGCCGTATTTAGAATCTCTCTTTGAGAACACATAACATGTTACTCATAGGCAACTAATAGCTAAATGAATATAGATCATTTTTTTTCTTTCAAAGTAAGGATAATGCTGTACAGTTATGACAATCTTTCTATAAGTTGATCTCTACCCATTAGAAGAAAACACAACGAAGGAGCTAAGGTTATTTATTGATAAGAGATGCTTTTAAAAAACTGAATTGAAATTATTTTGCAGTGAGAGTGAATGTCCACCAGGTGGCAAACAAGTGAATCCTGGTCCTCCTGGGCCTGTTGTCTATTCATTCCATTGTCTCTTTAGTGAGGCCAGTCTGGGGAAGCACAGTTCCATACCTGGGGGTTAACATGCTGTCATTTGATATTTGACTCATTTTACTTCAGAAAAAGACATTTGAAGGGGAAGGAAAAAGGCTATCTTTATTTTTGCAAGTGTGAAGGAGACGACTTTACTTGCAGCTGATTTTTACTTGAGATTTGAAAAGGATACTTTGAAATGAATGCTTTACCCCATGGTAAAGAGATTAGAAAAAGGAAAGGTGAATTTTCAGTGAGAACCCAGAACAATGATTTCTACTGGAAGACATTTAGGATTCATAACCCTCTAGTCTAAACATCTGCTTACTTCCTCAAAGTTTCCTCAAGGAAAAATAAAACAAAATAAAGATATTTATAAATTGTCAAGTCCACAGGTAGCTTGGACTTGTCTTAAAAAAAAAATATGTGGGTTCCAGTCCTGTATATGCTTGGAATTGGCTGTGTGGCTTGATCCTGCCTTTTCCTTCTCTGGGCTTCAGTTTTCTCATCTAGAAAGTCTGGATGTTGGATAACCACTAATAATAATTCTTATTGATGAGAGCTAATTAAGAGATTCTGTGCTCTCGATTTGTGACAATTTGCAGTTACTTTTCACAACAACTCAGCAGGCAGGTAATCTTTTAATATGAATCCAGATTTGGCCGACTCCAAGACAAAGCTAATGGGGGTTCCCACGTGGCTCAGTGGCTAAGAATTTGCCTGTCAAGTGGGAGACGCGAGTTTGATCCCTGGGTCCAAAAGGTCCACTGGAGAAGGAAATGGCCACCCCCTCCAGAATTCTTGCCTGGAAAGTCTCACGGACAGAGGAGCCTGTTGCACTACAGTCCAGGGGGTCACAAAAGAGTCAGACATGACTTAGTGACTAAACAATAACAACAAGGTCTAAGTTGCTACCCACCACACAGAATGTGTTTATGCATAGTCTCTAAATGACTATTTTCTCTAAGAAAAATGATAATAAACTTGAAAGAGTACTTGGAAAGTGATAAAATAGTGGTTGAATAAATTCAAATAAAACTACAAAGAGCTTATTTATTTTTAATAATTTTATGGGTTTCCTATTGATGCTGTAACAAAAAAGCACAAACAGTGGCCTAAAAAACACAAACATATTATCTTACTGCTTTGACATTTAGAAGTCAGAAATGGGTATCATTGGCCTAAAATCAGTGTATAAACAGGGCTGAGTCCCTTCTGGAAACTACAGGGAAATTTCATTTTCTTGCTTTTTCCAGTATTTAGAGGCCCCCTGCATTTCTTTCTTCTCACGTCTTCTTCACCCTCAAGGTCAGCACCACAGCATCTTCAAAACTCTGATTTTCACTTATATGGAAGATTGGGCCCATCTGGGTAATTCAGAAAAATTTCAAGATCCAGAAGTAAGATAATCACATCTGCAGTCTCCCTTTTGCCAGATGACTTAACACATATTTACAGGTATTACAGATTAAGATATTTGACAGGCATTATTCAGGTAACATAAGAGCTGACATGTATTGAGTTCTTACTCTGTTTTAGTCACACTTACAAGCACTTTCAGTTCAGTTCAGTTCAGTCCCTCAGTCGTGTCCGACTCTTTGTGACCCCATGAATCGCAGCACGTCAGGCCTCCCTATCCATCACCAACTCCTGGAGTTCACTCAAACTCATGTCCGTCGAGTTGGTGATGCCATCCAGTCACCTCATCCTCTGTCATCCCCTTTTCCTCCTGACCCAAATCCCTCCCAGCATCAGAGTCTTTTCCAGTGAGTCAACTCTTCGCATGAGGTGGCCAAGTACTGGAGTTTCAGCTTTAGCATCAGTCCTTCCAATGAACACCCGGGACTGATCTCCTTTAGGATGCACTGGTTGGACCTTCTTACAGTCCAAGGGACTCTCAAGAGTCTTCTCCAACACCACAGTTCAAAAGCATCAATTCTTTGGCACTCTGCTTTCTTCACAGTCCAACTCTCACATCCATACATGACCACAGAAAAAACCATAGCCTTGACTAGATGGACCTTTGTTGGCAAAGTAATGTCTCTGCTTTTGAATATGCTATCTAGGTTGGTCATAACTTTCCTTCCAAGGAGTAAGCGTCTTTTAATTTCATGGCTGCAGTCACCATCTGCAGTGATTTTGGAGCCCAGAAAAATAAAGTCTGACACTGTTTCTACTGTTTCTCCATCTATTTCCCATGAAATGATGGGACCAGATGCCATGATCTTAGTTTTCTGAATGTTGAGCTTTAAGACAACTTTTTCACTCTCCTCTTTCACTTTCATCAAGAGGCTTTTTAGTTCCTCTTCACTTTCTGCCATAAGGGTGGTGT
Organism: Bos mutus; assembly: GCF_027580195.1. NCBI lineage: Eukaryota > Metazoa > Chordata > Mammalia > Artiodactyla > Bovidae > Bos > Bos mutus. The sequence continues at coordinate 59,973,713 of NC_091618.1, forward strand.
CATCTGCATATCTGAGGTTATTGATATTTCTCCTGGCAATCTTGATTCCAGCTTGTGCTTCTTCCAGCCCAGTGTTTCTCATGATGTACTCTCATAGAAGTTAAATAAGCAGGGTGACAATAGACAGCCTTGATATACTCCTTTTCCTATTTGGAGCCATGTCCAGTTCTAACTGTTGCTTCCTGACCTGCATATAGGTTTCCCAAGAGCTTTACACAGATTTAATTTTCTCTTTCTAACAGTACAATGAAACAGTTACTATTACTAGTTCTATTTTTAAAATGAGGAAGCTAAGCCTCAAGGATTTTATGTAATAGTTCAGAATCATAAGCTACTAAGTAGTATATTATGTTTTCTGCAGGACCTCCATTCTTACTATTTTAAACATAAACAAGGTATTTGCAGTGAGAATTATGGGTGCCTTCACAAGTGCATTCAATGCACCAATATTTTTATGGTTAACATTACCATTTCCAATTTACCTTAGGCCTTTGGGCCCTCTTATTATCAGCTAAAGCTGCATTATAGCACTGGAGGAACTGCTCCTTTGGCAAACTTCCAGTAAGTTGGTATTTTTATACTTTGCTCTAAAAAGACTCAAAATTTCATACAAGATGATATATCTAGTAGCTAAAAATAAATTAGTCAATAATAGATATTTTTGCCTCTTTGTCTACAATACTTTTTGTATTTTTAAGCTTTGCATTATAAATGCTATAATTTATATAAAACAAAAATGATTATCTTTTTTGGCTGTGTAGTTCTAGTGCTATCATTCTCCCAACTCTTCCTCTTTGACTGATGGATTATTCATAAGTGTATTGTTTTGTTTCCCAAATATTTGGAGATTTTCAATATTTCTTTTTGTTCTTAACAGATTATTGACTAAGAGATTTTTGTGGAAACTAACACCCATGGCCAGTGATTTGTTATGTAACTGAATATTCAAACACTCTGTTTAATAACATTTGGATACCAAAAGGCATATTAATATGTCTCTGGTCAATAGGTTGTTAATTTCAAAAATTAGTCCATAAACTTGAAATAGGTTAGTAAGGGTGTTTTATAACCCAGGATATAGTCTAACTTTGTGAAGATTCAGTTCAGTTCAGTCTCTCAGTCGTATCTGACTCTTTGTGACCCAAGGACTGCAGCACACGCCGGTCTTCCCTATCCTTCACCAGCTTCCGGAGCTTGCTCAAGCTCATGTCCATCGAGTCAATGATGATGCCATCTCATTCTCTGTTGTCCCCTTCTCCTCCTGCCTTCAGTCTTTCCCAGCATCAGGGTCTTTTCCAATGAGTCAGTTCTTCACACCAGATGGCCAAAGGATTGGAATCTCAGTTTCAGCATCAGTCCTTCCAATGAATATTCAGGACTGTGAAGATTTCATGTACACTTAAAAATAATTTGTGATTTGCTATGGTTATATGGAGTGTTTTATTCAAGTCAATTAGATTCCATTTGGTTGATAGTGTTTCTTAGTTCTTATATTTTATTCTTTCTAATATTTTATCTACTTGTTCTTTCTATTCATGGGAGAAGAATATTGATGTCTCCAACTAAAATTATAGATCTGTATGTTTTCTCTTTTAATTTGTTCAGTTTTTGGTCAGATATTTTGAGTCCTGTTATTTGGTGTCCAGCCATCTAGAACTAATATAGTCTCCTGGTGAACTGGCATTTTTGTTATTATATAATATGCTGCTTTATCCCCAATTGTCCTTGTTCTGAAGTATACTTTAACACTAATGTTCAGTTCAGTTCAGTTCAGCCACTCAGTCATGTCTGACTCTTTGCGACCCCATGAAACACAGAACGCCAGGCCTCCCTGCCCAACACCAACTCCCGGAGTTCACTCAAACTCATGTCCATTGACTCCGTGATGCCATCCAGCCATCTCTTCCCCTATCGTCCCCTTCTCCTCCTGCCCTCAATCCGTCCCAGCATCAGAGTCTTTTCCAATGAGTCAACTCTTCGCATGAGGTGGCCAAAATACTGGAGTTTCAGCTTTAGCATCATTCCTTCCAAAGAAATCCCAGGGCTGATCTCCTTTAGAATGGACTGGTTGGATCTCCTTACAGTGCAAGGGACTCTCAAGAGTCTTCTCCAACACCACAGTTCAAAAGCATCAATTCTTTGGTGCTCAGCTTTCTTCACAGTCCAACTCTCGCATCCATACATGACCACAGGAAAAACCGTAGCCTTGACTAGATGGACCTTTGTTGGCAAAGTAATGTCTCTGCTTTTCAATATGCTATCTAGGTTGGTCATAACTTTTCTTCCAAGGAGTAAGCATCTTTTAATTTCATGGCTGCAGTCACCATCTGCAGTGATTCTGGAGCCCCCCCAAAATAAAGTCTGACACTGTTTCCCCATCTATTTCCCATGAAGTGATGGGACCAGATGCCATGATCTTCATTGTGTACCCACTCCATTTCAAGATCTGTGAGAATCTGAAACTTTCTTCTGCTTGTAAGCTAGTAGTTACCTTACTACAGTTCTATAGAAGACACAAAAATATTGGGTCAGATTCAACAGATGGAAGGCAAATTGTATCTCAGTAATAGCAGTATCCATAAATTTAGCACTTTTCATCAGGTTCCCAGCCTTTATTTCCAAAGGGAAATATGAATGGACCTTAAGCATTAGGCTGTGTGATACATTAAGAAATCTGAGTTTAGGGCACTCACATCTTTTAAAGTGGGCTATTATATGCCTGCCTTTTGGTCCAGAGTAGGATACTGTGTCTATCTTCAATGACCATTCAATATAGGAAAATTACTGAAAAGATACTGTGAAACAAATGTCAGTTAGTGTCCAGTTTGTGAGAGGTGCAGGAATGAAGAATATCTAGGGAGGATTGTCTTCCATCATTTCAATTTTTTTTCATTTAGTGTTTCCATGGTAAATTACTTTCTATCCTTTCACTTTTATTGTTATGTTTGAGCTTCTTAGAGACTATATGATTTCACCTTTCTTTTTTAATCCACTTTCACATTTTACTTGATGTATAAACCATTTATGCTTAATACAGTAGTTTATATTTTTAGATTTGTCTATAATGTCATTATCTGTCTTTTTATGTTTCCTCTGTGTTTTGTTCCTCTCATTTCCATTTATGTCTTATATTGTAGTATTTTAATATTATTTAGTATCTCTTTTTAATTTAACCATTATGTCTTTCATTTTATCTTTTTGTATAGTGTTTTAGCAGTTGTTCTTGAAGTTAAAATATATGCTCAATGTTTCACATTCTACTTAGAATTAATATCTATCACTGCAAGTAAAATGTAGATGATATGTAGAAACCTTACATCATAGAGGTTTTGATGTACTCCTCACTTTATGTTGTAGTCTTCATTTGTATTATATCTACATATGTTAAAAATTTCATCAGGTACTGTTATTATTTTTCTCATATTCTCAACAGCCATACAAATTTTAAAGAACTTAATAAGAGAATTCTAGTATATTTGTACTTAAACAGCTATTTACAATTGAACCATTATTTAACATTTGTGTTGCTTTTTAAGTTTCCATCTGGTATAATTTTCCTTTTATGTGAAAGACTTTCTTTAGCGTTTCTTTTAGAGTAGTTCTGCTGCTGACAAATGGTATGTTTTCCTTTTTTATTTCATCTAAGAATTTCTTTATTACACCTTTATTCCTTAAGGATATTTTTGATGGATATAGATTCTGAGTTCACAGCTTTTTACTTTAACCACTTTAAAAACATTTTACTATTTTCCGCTATCCCTGGATTTTTTAAAAAACACATTGGCAATCATTTGAATTATTACTTCTCTATAAGTAATGTGTTGATTTTCTATAGCTGCTTTCAAAGTGTTATTTATTTATTTTTAAAGTTTTCAACCATTCTATTACAATATATCAGAGCATGGAGCTTTTGAACTGTGGTGCTGTAGAAGAATCTTGAGAGTCCCTTGGATAACAAGGAGATCAAACCAGTCAATGCTAAAGGGAATCAATCTTGAATATTCATTGGAAGGACTGATGCTGAATCTCCAATATTTTTGCTACTTGATGCCAAGAACCCACACATTGAAAAAGACTCTGATGCTGGGAAAGATTGAGGGCAGGAGGTAAAGGGGGTGAAAGAGGATGACATGGTTGTATGGTGTCATCGACACAATGGACATGAGTTTGAGCAAACTCCCAGAGGTAGTGAAAGACAGGGAAGTCTGGTATGCTGCTGTCCACGGGGTCACAATGAGCTGGACATGACTGAGAGACTGAAAAACAACAAGAGCATGGACATTTTGAATTTGAAATTGTTGCATCTTTTAACATAAATATTTTGCCTATTTTTCCAACCATTTTTCTTTTTTTTAATTAAATTTTTTCTGTGTCATACTGTTTCTCCCCTACTTTTGGTACTCTAATAACATGAATGTTAGATTTTTGACTTTATCTCACAACTCCCTGAGGCTCTGTCAATTTTTTCATCCTTTTTCCAATTTGTTTTTCATATTAGATTTCTGTTGATATATTTTAAATTTATAAATTCTTTAGTCTGTTATCTCCACCTGCTATTGAACCCATCCAGTGATTTTTTTAAGTTTTATTATGCTATTATGCTTTATATTAATAAAAGTTCCATTTTGTCTCTTTTTATATTTTTCTGTCTTTTCTTCTGAGAACTTCTATCTTTTCAGTTGGTTCAAAAGTATTCACCCTTAATTTGAACTATATTTAAAATAGCTACTGCAAAATCTTTGTTTCAACGTCTATGTCATCTCAGAATTGACATTGATTCTTTCCCCCTTGTGAGATGTGGGGATTTCCTGGTCCATTATGTGCTGGGATGTTATGGACTCTATCTGTGAACTTTGAATACTATATTATGAATCTCAAAGATCTACTGACAATATTGCTTTTTATGATACAGCAAGCAATCACCCATGCTACCTTCAGCATCCAACTTCCTATATATCTGAGGCTGATTTCAACACCAAGTACATTTTCAGACCCTTTGTTGTTTTCTTCAGGTCTTCTTCATGTGCAATACTCAGTGGCACTTCTGCTACTTTGGTAATGGTCAGTGCTTTTGTTCAGTTCTCAAGGTATTTGTATGCTCTAGGGATTGGTATATATCCAGATTTGGGATGATCTCAGAAGTTCATAGACAAGTTTATGGGATCATTTTCTTAAGATCCCATCCCATTATGATCTTTCTGAAACTTTACTATACCTGGAGATCCTCCATCTGATTTTCTGAGAATATGACTAAGATTTAATTTCCCTGTTTTGTTGTGAACTTTCTAAGCACTTTGTTCTTTAGGGCTGGGAGAGAAGTCAGGAGACAAAACAATGGAATTTCCCCAAACTCTTTAAGAACACGATATTCCTCCCTTGGAGTCATAGATATCTTTCAATTTCCTGTGGCTCTGTGCCATGTGGGATTGCCCGAGGGCCAGGTTAAGATAAAATACTGACAACAACTCTCCCGGCCCAAATAGTGAGCTTTCTATTATATCCACCCCAACTCCTATTATAAGTATTTCCCATCCTATTACTTGTACCAGAAATATAGATTTCATTTTTATGTTATTTCTGTCCATAGTTGGTGCACAACCTAAGGATCATGCCGTCTTTGAATTTAGACTAGAAAAAGCCAATGGGGAGGGGGAGAAACTTGCTTTTATCTCAGTAGTAGTTCTGGAGAAGGAAATGGCAGCCCACTCCAGTATTCTTGCCTGGAGAATCCCAGGGACGGGAGCTTGGTGGGCTGCCGTCTATAGGGTCGTACAGAGTCGGACACGACTGACGTGACTTAGCAGCAGCAGCAGTTCAAAAATCTTATTTCCCACCTCAATCTTTCTGTTTTTATTGACTTTTCAGAATGGTGACTCAGATGGTAAAGAATCTGCCTGTAATGCAGGAGATTCAGGTTCAATTCCTGGGTTGGGAAGATACCCTGGAGAAGGGAATGACTACCCACTCTAGTATTCTTGCCTGGAGAATCCCATGAACCTGGTGAGGTACAATCTGCAGAGCTGTAAAGAGTTGGACATGACTGATTTACTAACACACAGAGATAGTTTCTTGAATCATTTTGTGCAGGATTTTCATTGTGTTTAGTCAGAGATTTGACCTCGTACTAGTACAAAATCTTCTGAATTTACTATTAAAAGCGTTTTAAAATTATAACTAAAATGAACTTTCATATAACTTAAAAAGGTTCTGTGCAGAAAATTTAAAAAATCATGCATCTCTTTATTTTTGTCATTTTCTTTACCATGACATTTCAAGATAACCAAAATGAGAGATCACTGTTTGGTCTACAATTTTGGCAAGTCTTGTCATGGTTGTGATCCAGGAATGAGGATTTGGACATCTGTATCTAATAATTTGGAGTCTTGAAACTTGCTCAAAATTGTGAAACACTCTGAAGACTTACTTTTTCCATTAGGAAAAAGATACTTTATATAGATTCAGGGATAATTTTGTCTCTCTTGAGAGGTTGTAAAAATAATTAAAAATAATGTATGCACATGGTCAAAAATGATAACTAATAGTAACTCAAAGCATGTATGTGAAAACCAAAGTGTAACTAGCCTAGTTGTGTCCGACTCTTTGCAGACCCATGGACTGTAGCCTGCCAGGCTCCTCTGTCCATGGAATTCTCCAAGAAAGAGTAATGGAATGTGTAACCATTTGAAAGAGTCATTTCCTAGGCAGGTTGATAAGAAGTCTAGGGGTCCCCAAGGAGAGAGAGGTCTGGAATTCTCAAGGAGGAAGAACGGACAAACTTTCTTTTTCCTCTACATTCCTTAGGATTATATAACAATAATGGATCCTGCCTGAGGACAGTCTCTGGATTAAACCTTCTGGCTAATCCTGTTATCTTAAAATGTAAATTATGGGAGTAGGTCTGGTGAGGTCTTTACAACCTCCAGACATTCTTTTGATTCATTGGAGAGTATATAACTCCACTGCTAACACTAGCAAGGGGGTACTCTTTCTGCCCCCTTCTGATGCCTATGTCAGAAGCTTTCTCTATCTCCTTTATACTTTAATAAAACTTTATTACACAGAAGCTCTGAGCGATCAAGCCTCATCTCTGGCCCAGGATTGAACTCCTCCAGAGGCTAAGAATCCCGGCGTCTTTTCGTGGTTCAGCAACAACTTTTCACATTCCCGTCTCCAGGGGATCTTCCTAACTCGGTGGTCAAATCCAGGTCTTTTGCACTGAAGAGAACTGAGAATTCTAAAATATAGTAAGATATAGGTTTATACTATATTTTAGAGTTCTCAGTCCTTTATGCATGTTACCTCGTTCAATCAACACCTTCTGAAATAGGTGCAGTTATTTCTCATATTGGAGAGATGATAAACACTGAGGCAGAATAAGTTAATATCATTAGAAAGTGGTGAAATTGAGATTCTAAGCAAGCAGTCTGGGCCCAGATACCATTCTATTAATCACTATGCTACACAGCCTAGATAGCATATTGAAAAGCAGAGACATTACTTTGCCAACAAAAGTCCGTCTAGTCAAGGCTATGGTTTTTCCAGTGGTCGTGTATGGATATGAGAATTGGACTGTGAAGAAATCTGAGCACTGAAGAATTGATGCATTTGAACTGTGGTGTTGGAGAAGACTCTTGAGAGTCCCTTGGACTGCAAGGAGATCCAACCAGTCCATTCTGAAGGAGATCAGCCCTGGGATTTCTTTGGAGGGAATGATGCTAAAGCTGAAACTCCAGTACTTTGGCCACCTCATGCGAAGAGTTGACTCATTGGAAAAGACTCTGATGCTGGGAGGGATTGAGGGCAAGAGGAGAAGGGGACGACTGAGGATGAGATGGCTGGATGGCATCACTGACTCGATGGACGTGAGTCTGAGTGAACTCCGGGAGTTGGTGATGGACAGGGAGGCCTGGTGTGCTGCGATTCATGGGATTGCAAAGAGCCGGACACGACTGAGTGACTGAACTGAACTGAACTGAACACAGCCTACCTCAACAAATTATAGCTTGTGTTATTATCATCAAGTAATTTTTATTATCATACTATTCATTTTCTTCTCAACCAACTTCTCCCTTTGGAGTAATAATATTCACTCTTCCATGTTCTTTAATTTATAGCCAAGCCTGAGTACTGAATCACACAATATGGGATTCATATCTTTCTGAGTACTCTTCAGCTGCCAATTATCTTTACATAAGAATATCACTCAGCCATAAAAAGAAGAAAATAATGCATTTGTAGCAGGATGGATGGACCTAGGGATTTTCATACTGTTGAAGTAAGTCAGAGAAAGAGAAATATCATAGATATTGCTAAAATGTAGAATCCAAAAAAAAAAAAAAAAAGTACAAATGAACTTATTTACAAAACTGAATAAAGTCACAGATGTAGAAAACAAATTTATGCTTACCAGGAGGGTAGGGAGGGCAGGGATAAATTAGGAAACTGGGATTGGCATATACACACAAATACACATAAAATAGATAACTAGTAAGCACCTACTCTATAGCATAGTGAACTTTACTCAACAGTCTGTAATAAGCTATATGGGAAAAGAATGTTAAAAAGAGTGGATATGTGTATACGTATAGCTGAATCACTTTGCTGTACACCTGAAACTAACATAACATTGTAAATTAAATATATACCAATAAAAAATTAAGAAAAAAAGAATAGCATTCTGCTTCCTTTTAGAAAATCTGTAAAAATAAGAGAGTTGGCGAAATCACATCTTTGAGAGGGAAACAAAGTTTTATTTTCATAAATGTAGCTGATGACATATTGTCCTGGATATCACATGCTAAAGTCAATGGTCAAATAAAAATGTATTTGCAAAGCCACTGTGTTATTGGGAGAGAGATGAAGCTATAATTGATAATGTCATATAGCTCCAGGTAAAAAATAAAATAGTACATTGAACATGTGCAAAAATATTTATAGCAGCACTAAACATAGTAGCCAAAAAAAAAAAAAAAGCACAGCCAAATGTCTGTTAACAGCAAACTGAATTAATCCTATGTGTATTTATGGAACAACCTTTTACAATGAAAATAAGTAGACTACGATCACATTTTACAACACATGTGAGTCTCAAGCAAATATTGCTGAATGAAAAGATATATCAATTGGCTTTATATTTTTAAGTTTAAAAAGAGGCAAAATTGATGGTTTTAGAGGACTAGAAAGAGTGGTTATTGTTTCAGAGGGAAAACAGTCACTAGGATGCAGGATGAAGGAATTTCTGAGATGCTGTTGAAATTCTTGATCTAGGTGCTGATTATATGAGTGTGCACATGTGGACACCACCTAGCTGACACTTAGGAGTTGTGTATGTCTCTGTGTATGTTCCACTTGGTACCAGTTGACATTTTAAAAAACTGGGTGAAAGGAGAATAAAGTCTCAAAGAAATGATGCTTGCCTCCCTAAGCTTTTGTTTCCGTATCAGTAAAATAAAGGGGCACAAGTAATCTCTATGTCCATTCTAATTTTGATATTCTGTGATCATTATGTCTGTGTTAGGTTTTAAACCACGGCCCCTCAGTTAACAAAAGATTGAAACTTACATATACATAGGAAGAGAGTAGCAAATGGCAACTCATTGCAGTATTCTTGCCTGGAAAATTCCATGGACAGAAGAGCCTGAAGGACTATAGCCCATGGGGCCACAGAGAGTCAGACACAAGAGAGCACACACACACAGAAGAGAGTAGCTGAGCTCAAAGAGGTTCCATCCTTGCTTTTCCTTTTTGCTCAGTTCACAGACCACCTTACTTTCCTTCAACTTCACATCCAACCCATTAGATATCTTGTTGACTTTATGATTAACATACATACAGATTCCCACCAGGTCGCTCAGTTGTGTCCGACTCTTAGCGACCCCATGGACTGCGGCCCACCAGGCTCCTCCGTCTTTATGCAGGCCTTCCTTGGTAGCTCAGATGGTAAAGCGTCTGCCTACAATGCAGGAGACCCGGGTTCGATCCCTGGGTTGGGAAGATCCCCTGGAGAAGTATATGGCAACCCCCTCCAGTATTCTTGCCTGGAAAATCCCATGGATGGAGGAACCTGGTAGGCTACAGTTCGTGGGGTCGCTAAGAGTCGGACACGACTGAGCGACTTCACTTTCATTTTTCACTTTCATGCATTTAAGAAGGACATGGCAACCCACTCCAGTGTTCTTGCCTGGAGAATCCCAGGGACAGAGGAGCCTGGTGGGCTGCCGTCTAAGGGGTTGCACAGAGCCGGACACGACTGAAGCAACTTAGCAGCAGCAGTGTGTATGTATGTACCAATACACATATAGAAACAGATATACTTGACATTTACCCTGGTGAAATGAGTGAGAACATTCAAGTTTTGACTGTCAATAATAATTCCTAACAATTTGAAAGTTTTCAGAAATATGTAGGTTTAATAATGAGTGGAGGGTGAAAGCATAACACATTCTTTGCTAATTCCACTGTCTAATATTGAAAAGTCTTTCTGTTTGTGGCATTATCTTTCTCTTTCCTTCCAGCCATTCTTCCTTCTTTGCTTCTTTCCTTCCTTCCTTCCCTCCTTCCTTCCATTCTTCCTTCTCCAGCTATCAAACTATGGACCTTAAGGCTCCATGCTGTTAAAATATAACATATCATCAGGAGTGCAAGCATCCAGTTATTAACTTTTCTCAAACTGGCCACAAGGATGGAAGGTGATGAGTAGAAATAACTGAAGTGAAAGTCATTCAGTCATGTCTGACTCTTTGTGATCCCATGGATTATACAGTTCATGGAATTCTCCAGCCAGGATACTGGAGTGGGTAGCCTTTCCCTTTCTTAGGGGATCTTCCCAACCCAGGGATCAAACCCAAGTCTCCTGCATTGCAGGAGATTCTTTACCAGCTGAGTCACAAGGGAGGACCTAGAACACTGAAATGGGTAGCCTAGCCCTTCTCCAACAGATCTTCCCAACCCAGGAATCGAACCGGGGTCTCCTGCATTGCAGCTGGTTTCTTTACCAACTGAGTTATCAGTGAAGCCCAAAAAAGAAGTAAAAGTGCACATATTCTCCTTGTTACTAAAAAGAAGAAAATAATGGATTTACATTTTTCTTTTCTTTCTCATTACATCTAGCTTTCCATTACTGAGAAAACCTCAGCCACCTTGGAGACCTGGAAAACCTTCTGGGAACCTATTCTCTTAGACAGAAGAAAGTAGCTAAACCTCATGTGTTTTTTCAAGATGAATGAATCAAGTTGTACGTTTAAATATATTCACTTACGTGTATTTGTAGGTGTCATTAGCAGACTACATCTTAAGATATAGTTAGTAGATAGCAAATGGAATTTGGGACAGACACACTTCGGTTCAAAATGTATGCGTTTTGCTCGAGAGCTGTGTTGCCCGTCAATAGTTTCACTGTCCTGAGCCCCAGAGTCCTCAGCTACACGTGGACACTGGTGTCCACTAGCTGAGGTTTAAATCAGATAAGGTGTAAACCTCAATTCCAGGAAGGTGGCAGGTGCACTATAAATACTAGCTACTTTATTATCAAGAAGTAACATAATCTGAGTCTCATTGTTTATATAAGAACTTTCTATTTTAACGTTTATTTGAGCTGATACACTATGAGCAGAGGAAACACATAGAGATATGTATTCTGGATGTATGACTAAAAATGTTCACCAATAATCAGCATATTGATACAGAATGCTTAAGTTGGCACTTTTATTTTCAACAAGCTTTCCCTGCCAACAGCATTTCACATGAACACCAAAATGCATAAATGCCATCCATGTATCTGCCAAGCTAAAACATATTTTGGCTTGTAGCCAATCTCTTGTAGGATCAGGCAAATAGGAATAAATAAATGTATCATGCAGAAAACCATCATTAATTTTAATTCTCTGGAAAAGCAGAAATCATTCTGGGAGTCCTAGTGCACTGAGCCCTAAATAAAATCAAATGAACCAATTCCAAGCCTGAAAAAGTCTAAATTCTTCTCCAGGATTTCTTAGAATTCCAGTTGGTATCATCCTGTGGTCTCCTGGGCAGCAAGTTTTTTACTTTCTCCTAATTAAATCTTATTATGTTTTGTTTGTTTATATGTGCTGTTTGTTCCTACACAATGTCACATCAGGCAGGGAACTTCACCTTTCTTTCCATAAAATATTTTGAAAAAAACAAAAATGAATTTTCAATATGTCATATGTATTTGCAGATTCTGTTTGAATTGAGGAAGGGTGGCAGCGAGAAGGGGTAAAGGTCACATCACAGCTGGATAAAGCCTCCGAATTGAATATTAAACATTTTCTGGTTTAAAGTGTCCTTTGGCTTGCCTACCCTTTGGCCTTTCCTTGGGTGTTTCTCTCTATGGAGAAACTTACCTTCAAGTTCTAATCCTCACCACCCCACACCTGCTGTTCTCTCATCCTTCCCCACTCTGGCCTTCTCCCTCCTTCATGGAGCACAGACCAAGTGCCAAAGTTGTGGAGCCTATCCCTTGAGTGCTTTCTACTCTTTCTTGCTTCTTGCCAACATTCACAACTTCACTCTCTTCCTTCCCAGCTTATCAAGGCTTTTTCCCCCAAACAAAATAATTTCCTCTACCAAGAAAAATTCCCTTCAGGTAAGAGAGCTTTGTTCCACGCTCCCCACTCCCTGCACAGCCCCCCAACACACACACACATACACACACATATTCATACTGTCCTGTCTCTGGCAGAACCAAGGGACACTAACTTCCATGATAAACCATTGATTTAAAAAATCAAAATTAAAGAAAGCAGCAGCAACAAATTGGGCTTTGGTGTCTGATCTGTGGCATTACAGGGCAAACAGTGTTGTAGGAAGACCATTTTCCCCAGTAGATCAAGTGGACATGTCATAGAATCTCTCTTCACCTGTGACCCAGATGGTCCTATAAAGTCCTCAGTGTAGAAGCTTACAAGGATGGCGGTGACAGTGTTGAGGGACTAATTTTAGTGTTCAATACCATCAAAACCATGCCTCCCATTCTCTCCCCTTCCTTAAATGGTATGTTACAGAGCTTTCTTTCTTATGGAATCTGTCCCTGCATTCAAGACTCTGGGGTCTCAGCTATACACTACTGTTTCTAGAGGTAAAGTCATAGTCAAGACTTTCTAAGACATAGACTTCGAATTTATTTTAATCCAAATACTCCTTTTCCCTCTCAGTAAAGATTTTGGAAGTGTTAAATAAGTTGGAGAAGTGTGGGCATCAAAGATGAAAGTCCAGACAGGAGAAAGAGCCAGAGCCTGGTTTGCTTATGTTGTTTGGGTTTTTATTAGAGTGAATTACTCAGAGTTACAAGAATATGGTGGGCTTCCCTGGTGGCTCAGAGATAAAGAATCTGCCTGCAAAGCAAGAGCCACAGGAGACGGGTTTGATCCCTGGGTTGGGAAGCTACCCTGGAGGAAGGCATGGCAACCCACTCCACTGCTCTTGCCTGGAGGATCCCATGAACAGAGGAGACTGGTGGACTATGGTCCATAGGATTGCACAGAGTCAGACACGACTGAAGCAACTTAGCACGTAGGCACACGCAAGAGCATGGTAGGTGCTTTTTATTCTATGGTCAATTCAGTTTAGTTCAGTTGCTCAGTTGTGCCCGATTCTTTGTGACCCCATGAATCGCAGCATGCCAGGCCTCCCTGTCCATCACCAACTCCTGGAGGCCACCCAAACCCATGTCCATTGAGTAGGTGATGCCATCCAACCATCTCATCCTCTGTCATCCCCTTCTCCTCCTGCCCTCAATCTTTCCCAGCATCAGGGTCTTTTCAAATGAGTCAGCTCTCGCATCAGGTGGCCAAAGTATTGGAGTTTCAGCTTCAACATCAGTCCTCCCAGTGAACACCCAGGACTGATCTCCTTTAGGATGGACTGGTTGGATCTCCTTGTAGTCCAAGGGACTCTCAAGAGTCTTCTCCAACACCATAGTTCAAAAACTTAATTCTTCGGTGCTCAGCTTTCTTTATAGTCCAACTCTTACATCCGTACATGACCACTGGAAAAACCATACCCTTGACTTCATTTTGGAGCCTCGAAAAATAAAGTCTGACACTGTTTCACCACCTATTTGCCATGAAGTGATGGAACCAGATGCCGTGATCTTAGTTTCTGAATGTTGAGGCTTAAGCCAACTTTTTCACTCTCCTCTTTCACTTTCATCAAGAGGTGCTTTAGTTCTTCTTCACTTTCTGCCATAACCGTGGTGTCATCTGCATATTTGAGGTTATTGATATTTCTCCCGATATTCTATGGTCAAGTTGTCAATATTCAAATCCCAGCTTTACTACTTGTTTAGCTGTGTCATTTTGGACAATTTACTTCACCTCTTCTTTCCTTCCTTTTTCATTATGGTTGTCTCCAAACTATCACAGAGTAAATACTCAGAAAGTTTTACCTTTATTAATATTATTTGAAGAGTTTACATACTCATATGCAAGTATTTATTAAATGACTAATATGCAGAAGCACACTATTATGCCTAGAAAGACAAAACATATTATTTCTCTACTTTCGTAGGTCTTTCATTCTAGTGGGAAAGTGAGACTTCACAGTTATAGTACAGTTACAATTCTCATTAACTTATTTATGAAAGAAGGAAGCAAAAAAAAAAAAAAAAAAGAGAAAGAGAGAGAGTGAAGTGTAAATATATACTAGAAGAACTTAACCTGGACCAAAAAGAGAGAGTCACTGTCTCCAGAGATGGAAATCTGAAACCTCAAAGATGAGCCATGTGGGAGTGAGGTCACGCATAGATTAGGCAAAGGGTGGTATGAGGAGTGTCTGAAGCAGATAAATCACTTTTTCCTAATGTCACTGATGTGGGATTCATCAGAGAGACAGTTCTGGAGTAAAATGTGAGACGTTCTACAGTATGCATATGTTTTCATGCCCTATCTCTGTGTTTAGGCTATAGGAATGTGGCAAATTAAACTAAGGGGGAAATTGGTGGGAGATTCTGAGAATGGAAAATGATGCCTTTTCTGTGATATTTGAAATAATTATATTTATTTTCTTAGAGCTAATTTGCTTTGAGATTCTTTCCTTTCTTCCTTTCTCCATGCCCTCTCTTACTCTTCTCCTTTCTCTTCCTCTTCTTCTTCCTATTATGCTTTGTCTGCCTCTGTCATCCCTTCTTCCTCTTCTTTTTCTTCTCCCCCATCTCTCTCTTGCTTTCTTTTGGCTATTAGTGATGGTAAAGTCCTAACTGACATTGATCCCCATAAGTAAAGCTAAAACCAATTCCTAGAAGCTACAGTGAGAGCAGTATAGCTCTATATCATATTGGTCATATGGAAAGAAGAAAGAGCGAGAAAGAGGGCTCTTTAATCTCCTATACACAAAACTGCTTTTTTTGAACACTTATTCATATTTTCATGTTTAATCATGCTGTTTGATCTGCTCAAAAAGTGTTCTTTTTCTTATCACATCTGATGAATTTCTATTCTTCCCTCAAAACTGGACTCTCTCTTCTGGAAGACTTCACTGAAACATCAGCTTTCTAGGCTGGGCTGAGAGCCCCTCCACACACAGATCCTGATGACACACTTAGTCATCTTTATTTTTCCATCACCCAGATGAATGCCTAGCTCCCTGTTTCCACTCTCTCTGTGTACAGAAAATACAATCAAATTGTCACAAGACAGAAGGAACTTTAGGGGCTTTCCTGGTGGCTCAGACAGTAAAGAATCTGCCTGCAATGCAGGAGACCTAGGTTCAGTCCCTTGGGTTGGGAAGGTCTCCTGGAGAAGAGAATGACAACCCACTCCAGTATTCATTGTAGTAACAATGGAGGTATTCAAACATAGGTTAGACCAGTAATGTAATTTTTTTATTGCCAGTCTTACATGAGTTAAGATGAGGAAATAAGAGAAACATTAATAAATTTTTATAAAAAATTTAAATGAACTCATCATCCAGGTTGTTTTGCAATTTACAAAAATATCAACCCACAAAAAAAATGAAAATGTTTTTAAAACACTATAGTCTGATCATTGGAGAAGGAAATGACAACCCACTCCAGTATTCTTGCCTGGAGAATTCCAGGGACAGAGGAGCCTGGTAGGCTACTGTCTATGGGGTCACACAGAGTCAGACACGACTGAAGAGACTTAGCAGCAGCAGCAGCAGTCTGATCCTTGTTTTGGGATAACATGGTAAAATAAATTCAAATATCATTTGAGGAGTTATGTGAGAAGACCTGGAGAGTCTCTGTTGTTTTCTTGTGAAGAGAGAAAGAGGAAATAGCAAAGTCTATGCCTAATATTTGAAATATTGTGCAGTATGTATGGTTTTCTTCATGTTCACGTATCCCATCTGTCACCTCATTCTTGCCAAATGCAGCTCATGCTGTCTTGTTCAGGGGAGACCATGCATTGACTTAAGAACAATATACAATCAGGGTCCAAGTCCCAATGCAGGAGAGGAAGCCACTGTGGGTGGTCCTTTCGACTTCAGTGGTGGGGCAGTGGGAGATCTGTGGGTAGAGTTTGAGTCTTTCTCCTTTAATGTCTTCATAAATGAATGCTTTCTTTGTCAGTATGGGAGCCAGGTCCTTGAAAAATCTCTTAGCTAGAAGTACAGACAGAGCACTGGAGCTGCTTCTATTACTTACCTTCTTTCTAAAGACTTTGCCCTGATTCTACTAAGCTCTACTTTTTACTACTATTGAGTCTTTTTTTTTTTTAATTCCCACTTGTCTTTTGGAGGTTGGGTATATCTTTATATATCAGTGGTTGTGAGGTAATTGTATGTGTGTGTGTACTTAACCCAAGATTGGAGGAATTCTAATGGAGGGGAGGAAAAAAACCAAAAAACAAAAAAACCCTGTTCCATGTACTTACCATGGCCTTAAACTTGCTGCATAAACACACCATGCAGCTCTCCATTTATTACAACTCACACAGGCCTAATGAGCTACGGCATCACCACTGTGCAAGGATCACAGTTCTAATGACAGCGTTGAGTTTTATAAAAATGCTTTAAAACAGCAGTTGTGTGAAGCATCTTCAAAGTTAACTGCCTAACTCAGTCTGCTTTCTCATTTCAAGGAGAATCCTGTTGCCCTCACAGGCAGGCATGAACAATTCTGGGTAAAAGGTGAAAGATCTTTTTTTCCCCATTTCTCTGTTAGTTGCTTTCACTGAAAACTCCTGCAGGCTCATGAATATTTGTTCACCCCCTGGAGAAGACACAAACTTTTCATGCTTTTAATAGTGCTTGGGCAGGCTCTTGACTTGGGCAAACTCTTGTTGGAATCCTGTCTACAACTTTGAGTAGCTCTTGAATTTTGGTTAATTAACTTTTTAAAGCCAGTGTTTTGCAAACTTCAGATCAACAACCTGCTAGTTGTTGAGAAACCAGCGTAATGCTCATAACAACCTACGAAATACAATTTCACAAAACGTCTGAATTCATCAAGTATTTTAAGAATTAAACTTTTGTTTTGTTTCTTCACAAAATGGTATGTTCTTGTGTTTTCTTCTGACTTTCTCATTTTTTTTTTCCAAACAGTGCCCAAGCCTCAGCAGCCTTTCTCCGATTACAATTTAGCCATTTCAAATCTATACAAAATCATGCAACTAGAGATTATCATACTAAGTGAAGTAAGTCAGAAAGTCAAATACATATGAGATCACTTACATGTGGAGTCTAAAATATAACACAAATGAACTTATCTATGAAATAGAAACAGAATCACAGACAGAGAAAACAGACTCGTTGCCAAAGCAGAAGAGATTGGGGATTTGGAAGGGAGGTTCGGGTTAGCAGATCCAGTAGGATGCATAAGCAATAAGATCCTAGTTTACAGCACAGAGAACTATGTTTAATATCCTATGATAAACCATAATGAAAAGAATATAAAAGAGTATATATGCTGCTGCTGCTAAATTGCTGCAGTCGTGTCCTACTCTGTGTGACCCCATAGATAGCAGCCCACCAGACTCCTCTGTCTCTGGGATTCTCCATGCAAGAATACTGGACTGGGTTGCCATTTCCTTCTCCAGAGTGTGTGTGTGTATATATATATACACATACACATAACTGAATCACTTTACTATACAGTAGTATTTAAGATGACATTGTAAATTAAATATACTTCAATAAAAATAAGATAAAACCACTAAAAAGATCAAAGTTGACTATTCTCCTTCCATCTTCTAGGGTGGAGCTAATAGCTTTTCTAGTATTGGCCCCTTGCACTAAAAGCTGTGCATTGACCTGAAAGTGGAGGTTCATTAGCATATGGTCTTGGAAGAGACACTAAGCGAAGATGAGGCTCAATTTTTCCACTTAAAAACAGGTTTTGAGATGGGACAGAGGTAGGTTGAAGATGGAAAGCAGAACAGGGAGAATGAAAAGGGGAAGGAGCCTCCTGGTGACTACCCTGGTGACAATCAGGGTCCTGGGTAGACAGCTGAACAGGAATCCCCAATAGTAAGAATAGCCAAAAGATTTCCAAACACTGATGTTTAAGCTTTAGTTTTAAGAATTGTTTGTTTATAGGTTCACAGTGCTAATAGTTAGTTCACTCAGTCATGTCCGACTCTTTGTGATCCCAGGGACTGCAGCACCCCAGGCTTCCCTGTCCATCACCAACTCCTAGAGCTTACCGTAACTCATGTCCAATGAGTCAGTGATGCCATCCAACCATCTCATTCTCTGTCATCCCTGTCTCCTCCTGCCTTCAATCTTTCCCAGCATAAGGGTCTTTTCCAATGAGTCATTTCTTCACTTCAGGTGGCCAAAGTATTGGAGCTTCAGCTTCAGCATCCATCATTCCAATGAATATTCAGGACTGATTGCCTTTAGGATTGATTGGCTTGATCTCCTTGCAGTCCAAGGGACTGCCAAGAGTCTTTTCCAACACCACAGTTCAAAAGCATCAATTCTTCGTCAGGCACTCAACTTTCTTTATAGTCCAACTCTCACATCCATACATGACTACTGGAAAAGCCACAGCCTTGACTAGATGGATCTTTGTTGGCAAAATAATGTCTCTGCTTTTTAATATGCTGTCTAGGTTGGTCATAGCTTTTCTTCCAAGGAGCAAGTGTATTTTAATTTTATTGCTACAACCACCATCTGAAGTGATTTTGGAGCTTCCCAAAATAAAAACTCTCAATATTTCCATTGTATCCCCATCTATTTTCCATGAAGTGTGATGAGACTGGGTGGCATGATCTTAGTTTTCTGAATGTTGAGTTTTAAGCCAACTTTTTCACTCTCCTCTCTCACTTTCATCAAGAGGCTCCCTAGTTCTTCTCTTTCTGCCATAAGGGTGGTGTCATCTGCCTATCTGAGGCTTCCTGAGAAATCTATATGCAGGTTAAGAAGCAATAGTTAGAACTGGACATGGGATAACACAGTGGTTCCAAATCAGGAAAGGAGTACATCAAGGCTGTATATTGTCACCCTGCTTATTTAACTTATATGCAGAGGGAAAGTGGTGAAAGTGAAGGCATTCAGTCATGTCCAACTCTCTGTGATCTTATGGACTGTAGCCTACCAGGCTCCTCCATCCACAGGATTTTCCAGGCAAGAGAACTGGAGTGGGTGGCCATTTCCTTCTCCAGGGGATCTTTCCAACCCTGAGATCGAACCCAGGTCTCCCGCATCGTGGGCAGATGCTTTACTGTTGAAGCCACCAGCACGAAATGCCATGCTGAATGAAGCACAAGCTGGAATCAAGATTGTTGGGAGATATATCAATAACCTTGGATACGAAGATCACAGTGCTAAAATACAAAATAAAAATAAAAACTAGTTGAAAGCAAAGAAAGCAATACAGTTTTCTGACTTGCCATTGGGCACTGACTCTTTTTTTTGTAACCATATAGTTTACATAAGATAAAATACTCCTGAGTGCTATGGAATGGCATGTTATGAACTGAACTGTGTGTCCTCTAAAATTCACATGTGGAAGCCCTAATTCCCAGTGTTACTGCATTTGAAGACGGAGCTTTTAAAAAGGTAAGCTGCTGCTGCTGCTGCTAAGTCGCTTCAGTCATGTCTGACTCTGTGCGACCCCATAGGCAGCAGCCCACCAGGCTCCCCTGTCCCTGGGATTCTCCAGGCAAGAATACTGGAGTGGGTTGCCATTTCCTTCTCCAATGCATGAAAGTGAAAAGTGAAAGTGAAGTCGCTCGGTCGTGTCCGACTCTTCGCAACCCCATGGACTGCAGCCTACCAGGCTCCTCCATCCTTGGGATTTTCCAGGCAAGAGTACTGGAGTAGGTTGCCATTTCCTTCTCCAATGCGTGCATGCATGCTAAGTTGCTTCAGTCATGTCCGACTCTGCGACTTCATGGACAGCAGTCCACCAGGCTGCCCAGTCCACAGGATTCTCCAGGAAAGAATACTGAAGTGGGTTGCCATTTCCTTCTCCATTAAAAAGGTAAGGGACTGTGCTAAATGTTTTACATTGGTTCTCCCTTTAATTCGTACAACCTCTTTATGCAGAGGGCTCTGTTCACCCTTCCATATTACATATTAAGTACCTGCGATACAGGAAAGTTAGAAAACTTATGAAGTGCAGTATTACTCAGCCATTAAAAAGAATACATTTGAATCAGTTCTAATGAGGTGGATGAAACTGGAGCCTATTATACAGAGTGAAGTAAGCCAGAAAGAAAAACACCAATACAGTATACTAATGCATATATATGGAATTTAGAAAGATGGTAACAATAACCCTGTATACGAGACAGCAAAAGAGACACTGATGTACAGAACAGTCTTTTGGACTCTGTGGGAGAGGGAGAGGGTGGGATGATTTGGGAGAACGGCATTGAAATATGTGTAATACCATATATGAAACGAGTCGCCAGTCCAGGTTCGTTGCATGATACTGGATGCTTGGGGCTGGTGCACTGGGATGACCCAGAGGGATGATATGGGGAGGGAGGAGGGCAGAGGGTTCAGGATGGGGAACACATGTATACCTGTGGCAGATTCATTTTGATATATGGCAAAACCAATACAATATTGTAAAGTTAAATAAAACAAAATAAAAAAAGTAAATAGTGGAACCAGGGCTCCATTCAAAATATGTCTAACTCCAGAGAGGGCACTCTTGACCTTTAAATAGCACTACCTGACCAGTCACAGAGACATAGAGTCCTGGAAAACCAGAGCTGAGAGGTGATATTAATCACCCTTTTCATATTAGAACTGAGAAAACAGACTGAATATTTGGATTCAGAGTCACAAGGAACATTTGGAATTTGAGAGTTGTCTCAATGAATTACTTTATCAGTTTCTCATTTATACTGATTTACTTGGTGGAATGAAAGCAACTCATGTCCCAGTTTACCCTGCAAGCTATTTTCTTACTTTAGAAACACTTGAGACAAAATGCATGCTCTTTAATTATAAAAGCAATTTTGGTTAAAAAATGTCAGCATTTTTCTTCATTGATGGATCAATTTTCAGAATGCCTATAGCTATGAAACCCAAGACTCTACAATAGGAAAAGAAATTAATGTTCAGAAATAACACCAAGTAAAATGCCTTATATATGGATTCCTCCTGTAACAGGCAAGTCATTAATCCTCAGATTTGTTTTGCAATTACATCCAGACCTACCATTGTCACATTTACTTTTTGATGTAATGATGCAACTGTGATGGGACTCGAGCACCCTGTCAACACTTGCCAGCCCGTAGCCCAATATAACTGTCTCAGTCTTCTTGTCAAGCATATGATAACATCTCTGTTTTGTTCATCACACATACATCAAGAGTCTGTCTGGAACCACTGCAAACGTAGTCACTAAGGCAGAGTCCTCTGTCTTCTGGACTGTTGGTTCCTACTCATGGACTTCTTTGGGCTTCTCAGGTGGTGCTAGTAGTAAAGCACCTGCCTGCCAGTAAGAGACAACGGGTTTGATGCCTGGGTCAGGAAGATAACCTGGAGGCACTCATGGAAACCCACTCCACTATTCTTGCCTGGAGAATCCCCATGGACAGAGGAGCCTGGCAGGTTACCATCCATGGGGTTGCAAAAAGTTGGGTATGACTGAAGCTGCTTTATATCTCAGAGGTTGGTTAAGCATTTCAGAGTGCATTTTACATATCAGTTAAGTTTCCAGAATGGAGCCACTGCCAAAATATTACTAAATTTGGGAAATTTTAAGTCTGGAGCAAAGCAATTGGAATCTTATAAGTCAGAGTTAATGGAAGTGTCCAGCAGAGTTGAGACACAAATAGGAAAGAAAAACAAAGTGGATAGTTTTGTTTATCTAACTTTCAGGAAGAAATAAACTCAACTCACAAGACCTCACAGATACTGCAGTCTACTAAAACTTGACAGGGAAGTAACCACAGAGAAAGGCAGGAGTGGTTTTCTGAATAAAAGGAAAAGGTGAGGGGCAATGGCCAGCGTGCCCTGTGGCAGTTCTCAGAGCCTCTGGTCAGTCCTCTGAAAAGGGCTCCTGATCTCTGATGCCCATGGACATGGACCAGGAGTTCCTCATTTCACACAATGAGACTCAAGAAGCCCATCGCTCAGCTGTTTCATGTGCCACAGGTTAAAACACAGGTACTCCTCTCCCCAACCTCTGTCCTCATCAATCACCAAGAGGATCAAATACCCCTTAAGTGGATCAAAATGACACCTCCTAGATACCCTGAACCTTCTTCCCCTTTGAGTCTTTCGAACCGCAAAAGTCATCTGAGTTCAAAGACTACACTACCCACATCGGCTAACCGTATGTGCAACTAATCATCTCCATTTGCTTATGTGTCTGCCTAGAGTCTCATCACAGCTACTATTTTAACTACATTATTAAGATGTAATTTATGCACCATCTAAATTGTAAAATTAAATGGTTTTAAGTGTATCCAAAGGTGTTCTGCTATCAATGCAGTAAATTGTAGAACATTTTCCTCACCTCAGAAAGAAAGCTCATATCCTTTAACCCCCTTTATCTCACCCTTCTCTAGCCCTAAATAACAACTAATGGACTTTATCTATATATTTGCATACTATGGGTGTTTCATATAGGTATAATAATATATTATGTGGTCTTTTGTGACTGAGTTCTTTTACTTAGGGTAATATTTTCAGTGTTCATTGATATAGAGCGTGTATCAGTATTTCATGCCTTTTATAGCTGAATGATATTCCTTCATATATATACCTTACAGGTGACCCAGTGGCAACGAATCTGTCAATGCAGGAATCACAGGAGATGCAGGTCAGATACCTGGGTTGAGAAGATCCCCTGGAGAAGGAAATGCAACCCACTCCAGTATTCTAGTCTGGAAAATTCCATGGAGAGAGGAGTATTGCAGCCTGCAATCCAGGGGTTTGCAAAGAGTCGGACATGACTGAGCAACTGAGCACACACGTGGATATGCCACTTTTGTAAAATCAACGTCCTTTCATTAGTTAATGAACATCTGGGTGGTTTTCAACTTTGGGGTGTTAGTCATATAACTTCTATAATCATTTGTATAAATGTTTTTGTGAGGACGTATTTCATTTCTTCTGGGAGTAGAGTTCTCTAGTAGAATTCCTGGGTCATTGGCAACTGTTAATCTTTCTGAGGAACTGTCAACTATTTGCAAAAATGCATCATTTTTATTCTGCTGTCAGGTTTTTCCACAGTCAAAATTTTAACAATATTTATGATCCCGCAATCCCACTGCTGGGTATACACACTGAGGAAACCAGAATTGAAAGAGACACGTGTACCCCAATGTTCACCGCAGCACTGTTTATAATAGCCAGGACATGGAAGAACCTAGATGTCCATCAGCAGATGAATGGATAAGAAAGCTGTGGTACATATACACAATGGAGTATTACTCAGCTATTAAAAAGAATACATTTGAATCATTTCTAATGAGGTGGATGAAACTGGAGCCTATTATACAGAGTGAAGTAAGCCAGAAAGAAAAACACCAATACAGTATACTAACGCATATATATGGAATTTAGAAAGATGGTAACAATAACCCTGTATATGAGACAGCAAAAGAGACACTGATGTATAGAACAGTCTTTTGGACTCTGTGGGAGAGGGAGAGGGTGGGATGATTTGGGAGAATGGCACTGAAATATGTATAATATCATATATGAAACGAGTCGCCAGTCCGGGTTCCATGCATGATACTGGATGCTTGGGGCTGGTGCACTGGGACGACCCAGAGGGATGGTATGGGGAGGGAGAAAGGTGGAGGGTTCAGGATGGGGAACACATGTATACCTGTGGCAGATTCATTTTGATATATGGCAAAACCAATACAATATTGTAAAGTTAAATAAAATAAAATAAATAAATTTTATTTATTTTTGGTTGCACTGGGTCTTCATTGCACATGCTTTCTCTAGTTGCAGTGAGCTGAGGCTACCCTGTAGCTGCGGGCACAAGTTTTTCATCGTCATTCTTTTTTCAATGTGGCTATGAAGTTGGCACAGTACCTTTTGTTGAAAAGGTTTTTGCAAGAGTTGGAATTGACTTCTCAATTCTGTTCTATTTATCTATTTCTATCCTTATGACAGTGTCGTACTTTTTGATCACTGTAGCTTTGTAGTAAGTTTTAAAACTGTGAAGTATGAGTCATCCTAATTTGCTTTTTTTTTTTTTAATATTCTTTTAACTATTCCAGGTTCCTTGCAACTCTGTAAGAATTTTAGAATCAGCTTGTCAATTTCTACAAAGAAGGCTGTCAGAGAGTATTGCCATCTTAACAATGTTAAGTCTCCTGGCCCACTAATGTGGGATTGACTTTCATTTATGTAGATACTTTAAATATACCTTTAAGCAAAGTTTCATAGTTCTCATTATAGGTTTTGCATTTCTTTTGTAAAATTTACTCTTAATTATTTTATTATCTTTAATATTATTATAAACGGAATTGTTTTCCTAATTTCCCTTTCAGATTGATCATTGTCAGTTCTTATAAATACAATTGATTTTTGTATATTGCTCTTGTCTCCTGCAACCTTTGAACTCATTTATTAATACTAATAATGTTTTAGCAATGTTTTAGTATTGATATTATGCATGCAAGTTTCTATCTTCAGCAGATAGAGATGGTTTTCTTCTTTTCCAGTATGAGTGTCTTTTAGTTCTTTTCATTGCTTCATTTCCTTGGTTGAAATCTCCAGTATAATGTTAAATAGATATAGTGATGATTCTGTGCACCAGAGGATCAGGGCTTGGCCCCATTCCTGACTGGGCAAGCATCAGCCCCAGGGTAACTTGGGCTCTAGCCCCATCAACAACAGGCTGACAAGATAACTCTGGGTCCCTAAGTACCTGGCTTCATCCACCAGTGAGCCAGCACTAGCCCCAGCTTCACCCATCAGTGGATAGGCTCCAACCCTGGAATCCCTTGGTCTCTGGCCCTACTCACTACCAGGCAGACACCAGACCCAGGACCATCACAGCCCCAGAGCCTACTATGTCAGGACTCAATCTGTCCACCAGGAGTCCTGAAGCAGTTATAGGATTACCTGAGCCCTGGGTCCACCTTCCAGAAGGCCAACATCACCACTGGGGCCTCCTGGGCCCCACAGCCAGTGACATCGGGACATGGTTCCACCCACCTGTGGGCTGGCACTAATCTCAGGATTCCCAGAACCAGTCATACTAATCAGCAGATTTACACCAGCTCAGAGACACCTTGAACCCCTCAAGCAGCCACCCCAGAATTTGACCCACTTGTCGGCACTCCAGTATCAGCTTTAGGACATATCAGATACTGCAACTGAATCATGTGAGAAACTAGCCCCACCCACCAGCAGGCTTACACAATATCCAGGACCCCTCCCCACCAGAAACATCCTTCCTTCAATGCTATGAAGCTAGAAATCAATGTATGGAAAAAACCCGCAAAACCCACAAAAAAGTGACAGCTAAACAATATGCAACTTAACAACCAATGGATTACTGAAGCAATCAAAGGGGAAATCAAAAAATACTTAAACAGAAATGAAAACAAAAAGAGTGTGCTCCAAAACCTATAGGACATAGCAAAAGCAATTCTAAGAGGGAAGTTTATAGTAATTCAATCTTATCTCAAGAAACAAGAAAGAGCTCAAATAAACAGCCTATCCTTTACAGTCCATGGGGGTTGCAAAGAATCAGACACAATTGAATAACTAACACTTCACTTTCACTTCACTACTTAAAGCAACCAGAGAAAGAAGAGCAACACAAAATTAAGAAGAAATCATAAAGATCAGAGCAGAAATAAATAGACAAAAAATAGGAAAAAAAGATCAGTGAAACTAAAAGCTGCTTCTTTGAAAATATAAACAAAATTGATAAACCTTTAGGCAGAGTCAAGAAAAAACAAAGAGGGTCCAAATCAATAAAATCAGGAGTGAAAAAGGAGGAATTGCAACCAACAACACAGAAATACAGAAGTGCATAAGAGACTGCTACAAACAACTATATGCTAACAAAATGGATAATCTAGAAGAATTGGACAAATTCTTAGAAAGGTACAATCTCCCGAGACTTAACCAGGAAGAAATAGAAAATATGAGCAGACCAATTACCAGTAATAAAATTAAATCAGTAATTTAAAAACTCTCAACAAAAAGTCCAGGACCAGATGGCTTCATGGGTAAATTCTATCAAACAATTAGAGAATAGTTAATACCTATCCTTCTCAAACTATTCCAGAAAATTGTAGCAGAAGGAATACTTCTGAACTTATTCTATGAGGCCAGCATCACCTGATACAGAAACCAGACAAAGATAACACAAAAAAGAAAAGTATTAGCTAATATCACTGAGGGCAAAGATGCAAAATGTCCTCAACAAAATATTAGGAAATGCATTCAACAATACATTAAAAGGACCATACTCCATGATCAAGTGGGATTTATCCCAGGGATGTAAAGTTTTTTTCAATATCTGCAAGTCTGTGACACATTAACAAATTAAAGAATAAACATCATATGATCATCTTAATACACGCAGCAAAAGCTATTGACAAAGTTCAACACCTATTTAAGAAAAAAACTTTCCACAAAGTGGGTATAGAGAGAACATCCCTAAACATAAAGGTCATATAGTAGAAACCCGCAGCTAATACTATACTTAATGGTGAAATGTTGCAGGCTTACCTTTAAGATCAGGAACAAGACAAAGATGTCCATTCTTGAAACTTTTATTCAGCACTGTATTGGAAGTTATAGCCACAGCAATCTGGCAAGAAAAATAAATAAAAGTCCAAATTGGAAAAGAAGAAAAACTGTCACTGTTTGCAGGTGGCATGGTACTCTACATAGAAAAATTTTAAGATGCTTTAAAAAGTACTTTGTTATTATCTTTAAATCACTCAGTCATGCCTGACTTATTGTGACCCAATGGACTGCAGAATGCAAGGCTTCCCTGTCCTTCAGTATCTTCTGGAGTTTGTTCAAACTCATGCCCATTAAGTCAAAGTTGCCATCCAGCCATCTCATTCTATGTTGCCCCCTTCTCCTGCCCTCAATCTTTCCCAACATTAGAGTCTTTTCCTATGAGTCAGCTCTCTGCATCAGGTGGCCAAATTATTGGAGCTTCAGCTTCAGTCCTTCCAATTAATATTCAGGGTTGATTTCCTTTAGGATTGACTGGTTTGATCTCCTTGCTGTCCAAGGGACTCTCAAGAGTTTTCTCTAGCACCACAATTCGAAAGCATCAATTCTTCAGTGCTCATCCCTCTTATGGTTCAACTCTAACATCTGTACATGACTACAGGAAAAACTATAGCTTTGATTAGATGGAACTTTGTTAGCAAAGTGATGTTTCTGCTTTTTAATACACTGTCTAGCTTCATTGTGGTTTTTCTTCCAAGAAGCAAACATCTTTAATTTCATCTGCAGTGATTTCAGAGCCCAAGAAAACAAAGTCTGTCACTGTTTCCATCCCACCCCCCCACCTGCATCTACTAGAATTCATCAATGAATTTGATAAAGTTGTGAGGTGCAAAATTAGTATACCAAAATCTATTACATTCCTATAGACTAATGATGAACTATCAGGAAGATAAATTTTAAAAACAATTCCCTTTACAAATACATAAAAATAGTATAATATCTAAGAATAAATATAACTAAGGAGGTAAAAGGCCTATCCTTGGAAAACTATGAGATACTGAGGAAGGACCTTGTAGACAACAGTAAGTAGATGGAAATGTGTGCTATGTCTACTGTCTCTATTGGTAGAGCCGAACAGGGAGCAGCTGGCAAAGCAGAAATGGGGTTTTGAGTCTCAACTACAGCATCATACAGCAGAGCATACACAAGAGATTTTTAAACTGAGATACAAGAGCTTAACAATTGGCACAACACTTTCTTATCGAATAGACCATAGAGCAAGCTTAAGGAGGGTGCCACTGAGGGAAAAATGCATGACTTGAAAGAAGGCATAATCACTGCAGAAGGCTGCAATGATCAGGAAACACCTTTCAAAAACATAATCATAATGAAATTAAAACTCATATGAAATAAAAAGTAAGCATTAGGAAAATGAGATGTCTCTACCAGAATGAAAGAGATAATTGTCGGGGAATCCGATTGCAAAACTGCAAGTGCTACAAATGTGGTTCAGTTACCAAATTAGATAAGGCAAATGGGGGCTTCAGATACTGCTCTCAAAAGTCTGTAATAGGCAGTTGTGTAGCTTGGGACTTTAAAAGTTTTCCCTTAACTTTATTTTCCAGTGATTATTGAGAATATGGGAATACCATGATATTCATAACCAATCTAAAGTGAGAGGTAATAATTGATCACCATTTCATTTATATCCAAACAGAATTACATGATGTCTAGCATGTTTAAGACTTATGCAAAATATTACTATATATAGGATGAATAAACATGTTTCTATTATATAGCACAGGGAGCTAGATTTAATATCTATGATAAATCATAATGAAAAGGAATATTAATATACATGCATATGTTAATATATATGTATGTATACACATATATAAGTATAACTGAATCATGCTATACAGCAGAAATTACTATAAAATTATAAATTATACTTCAATAAAATTAAAAGTATAAAATTTAAAGTATGAGAATACAGTGCCAAGATTCCCAGGATTACCCTCACAGTGTTAATGCAGCTACGAACTTGTATTTAGAGATTTATACTTTAGAAAGATGAAAATACAAAAATATATGAGAATATATTAGAAACATTAAAGAAAGGAAGATGTAAGGGAACATGTGGAGAAAATTGCCACTACTACAAGTTTCAAAACACACCAAACAATATTGTTTATTGTGAAAACTTGTATTTGAAGAAAAATTTTAAACACACATAGATATTACAATATCAACTTCAGAAGCATGCTATTTATGGAGATAATAAAAGAAAGTGAGAAAAATAGCAATTGCAGGATTTAGAAAGAAGGGTTCACTTGTGTGTTTCTTTAAAAGAAAACTCTGAACTACATTGCAAAATGAAAACATGTATTACATCTGTCTGATATGTAACTGCTTTATTATTTCCTATTTTTGTATGAAATCATTTGCCAGTTATTTTTAAGGAAGTTACCACATCAAGGGGTATAGACATGGTACTGTTTAGATATCAGGACAGTGGTGCTTAAAGCACAGAAACCAATAGATGATTATGCGAATTATAGATTTTTGACAGAAGAAGAAATGGAGACAGTGTTTCTTTACATTCACTTCCACTCACAGTTACTGTAGCTCCCATAATTACTGTCATGAAACTTCTATCTTCTGAATCCAAATCTTTCACCTCAGTATTCATGGACTCAGCCCATGAATACTGTCACTTAGAAAGCCCAGTGACCCTTTCTAATTAAATAGTAGTCTCTCTTCCCATCCCATTGAGAACAACTCATATACTTTCATACTTGGACCAGCCCCAGCACACAGGAAGTGATCATTCATAATACAATGACATTGTAGCAACAGCAATATCTGTATTCACTCATCTGGCTGCAGGGAATCCTTGAATGATAGTGATTTTGATTGCTAAGAGAAAAACAAAGAATCACCTGCTTGACTATCTGTCTGCCTTGACAGACCCCTAAATCAGATTGTTGAGTTGATTTGTTAAATGTAATTAAAGACATGGGTTCCTTCAATCCAATCAAAGACTCCTACTACTCTGTTTTTAGGACACATAATAAAGACAGCAATCATAACTGTTTGTTGACAAGTCAATGTGTCTCCTAGTTCAGGAATGCTATATGGAATTTGTAAGATGTTTCCCCTTGGTATTGAAAGCCTCATTTGCAAGTGGAGTTATGAGATCACTATTTAAGATTAAGTGTGCAGTTGAGAATATGGGAATACCATGATATTCATAACCAATCTAAAGTGAGAGGTAATAATTGATCACCATTTCATTTATATCCAAACAGAATTACATGATGTCTAGCATGTTTAAATGCCCCTCTAGGGTACCTGGTTTCACAGTGTAGTACCATCATGAATGTCTGCCCTCCTTCTAGCTCCTTTCTCTTAGGACTTCTGGGAATACTGGAAACTCATTTTTTGAAAACTTACCTTGAACAAACCTTTAAGAATGACCTCTAACAAGTGCCAAGGCAGTTATGCCACATGGTATTAAAATTATTGTAGGCCAACAATTACTCTGTTCTTACAGGCAACATGTATCAGTGACAGAAGAAGAAAGGCTTTGGATGTGATAATCACCAGTGATTTTAGAACCCATCATCAAAGATAGAATGGCTTTCCAGGTGGCTCAGTGGGTAATGGCTCCTGGCTGCAATGCAGGAGGCAGGAGTTGCAGGTTCGATCCCTGGGTTGGGGAGATTCCCTGGAGGAGGGCATGGCAACCCACTCCAGTAGTCTTGCCTGGAGAACCAGGTGGACATAAAGGAGCCTGGAGGTTATAGTCCATATGGTGGCAAAGAATCAGAAATGATCGAAGCAACTGAGCATGCATACACATCAACAATAGAAAGTACCCATCTGACACAGACTTTAACAATATATATATATATATATATTTAATTGAAGGGTAATTACAATATTGTGTTGGTTTCTGCCATACATCAACATGAACTAGCCATAGCTATACATATTCTTCCTCCCTCTTAAACCACTCTCACACCTCCTTCCTCATTCCAACCCTCTAGGTTGTAACAGAACCCCAGCGTTGGGTTCCCGGCATCATACGGCAAATTCCCACAGGCTATCTACTTTATATATGGTAGTGTATATGTTTCAACACTACTCTCTCAAGTCTTCCCACCATCTCCTTTCTCCACTGTGACTATAAGTCCATTCTTTATGTCTGCATTTCCTTTTCTGGTCTACAAATAGGATCATCAGTACCATCTTTCTAGATTTCATGTATATGCATTAATATATGATATTTGTTTTTCTCTTTCTGACTCACTTCACTCTGTAAATAGTCACGCAATGAATATTGTGGTACATCTGTATTTTTTGGTACACGTGTCAATTATGGTTTCCTGAGGGTATATGCCCAGTAGTTGGATTGCCGGGTCATATGATAGTTTTATTCCTAGATTTTTAAGGAATCTCCATACTGTTCTCCCTGGTGGCTGTGTTAATTTGCATTTCCACCAACAGCACAAGGGGGTTCCTTTTTCTCTTTTTTTGACCCACCTACGTCCAGAAAAGTAGAAACTGTTCAGTTAGACACACAAGTTCATTTCAAATATAAATTTGTATATAGAAAGTGAAGAGATTTGTTCATTTATTCAAAATATAGATCCATCTACCTATCTCTATTTTTTGATTCCCAAATGTGTGCTAGATTCTACTCAAAGTATTGGTGACACTGTACAAGCAAGTTCACTGTATCCCTCCTCTCAGGGAGTTTCATCTAAACCAGGGTTTGACTGGAGATGGCTTGGGATTATCTGTTTTGGCTTATATTCATCACAGCCAGTAAATTAGACATTCCAGGAAACAACAAGGCTGTCATCCTACTGTGGGGGCAATTCTACACTCCGGGCATATGAAGTCAAAGCCAAAAGAAAGGTGGGCCTCTGGTGATCAGAGCCTCCAAGAGCAGCCTGTTGTTTCTCTGGCAGCCAGTTTAGTGGGAATCTTACAGCACTCAGAAGACCAAAGGTGCATTAACAAGGCAACAAAAATCCCTAAAGGAGGGGACCTAGGGAAATGGATCTCCCAGGTTTGAAAAGAATATTATGGCTGCTGTGTTTCTCAGGGTCCTTCAGAGAAAGAGGACCAATAGGATGTGTGTTTACATAGAAATACATATGTGTGCTTAGTTGCTCAGTCATGTCTGATTCTCTGTGACCCCATAGACTCTTGCTTGCCAGGCTCCTTTGTGCATGGGGATTCTCCAGACAAGAATACTGGAATGGGGTTGCCACGCCCTCTTCCAAGGGATCTTCCCAATCCAGGTGTAGAACCCAGATCTCCTGCATTCCAGGAGGATTCTTTACCATCTGAACCACCAGGGAAGCCCAGAAATAAATATACATGTGTATAAAAAGACTTATTCTGAAGAACTGACCCATGATTATGGAAGTTAGTGAATCCCAAGATCAAGTTAGAGGCCCAATAAAGCTAATAGTGCAATTCAGTCTGAAGGTGGAGGTTCTAGACTCAAAAAGAGCACACATTTTACTTTGAGTCTGACGGCAGGAAAAAAGCAGATGTACCAGCTTGAATCAGACAGTCAGGAAGAGTTCTCTCTTCATCAGGAAAGAGTCAGTCTTTTTGTTTTGATTTGAGTGATTCTAATCTCCTAATGGGAGAAGGCAATGGCACCCCACTCCAGTACTCTTGCCTGGAAAATCCCATGGACAGAGGAGCCTGGTAGGCTGGAGTCCATGGGGTCACTAGGAGTCGGACACGACTGAGCGACTTCACTTTCACTTTTCACTTTCATGCATTGGAGAAGGAAATGGCAACCCACTCCAGTGTTCTTGCCTGGAGAATCCCAGAGATGGGGGAGCCTGGTGGCCTGCCATCTATGGGGTCGCACAGAGTCGGACACAACTGAAACAACTTAGCAGCAGCAGCAGCAGCAATCTCCTAATGTGATTATTTAGACCTATAAAAATTCTCTCAGTACTTTCTAGCTAAGCCAATGTATTTTGATATTATAATTTCATTTAACCTTCAGTATTATTATTTTTTAATTCACTTTGAGATTTCCTCTTTGATATTAATATATAGAATTATTCAGGAATGTATTGCTTAATTTTGACATATTTAGAGATTTTCTTGTTGTCTGTCTCTTATTCATTTTAGTTTCATTATATCCTGGCCCAAGAATATACTCTGTATGATTTTGATTAATTTAAATTTTTGAGATTTATTTGATGGCTCAGGATACGACCTGTATTAATGAATGATTCATGAGCCATTGCAAAAAAAAAAAAAGAATGTGTAACATGTTCTTGTTGGATTGAAAGTTTTACATATATATATACACACACATATATATATATGGTGGCTCAGATGGTAAAGTATCTGCCTACAATGCGGGAGACCTGGGTTCAATCCCTGGGTTGGGAAGATCCCCTGGAGAAGGAAATGGCAACCCACTCCAGTATTTCTGCCTGGAAAATCCCATGGATGGAGGAGCCTGGTAGGCTACAGTCCATAGGGTTGCAAAGAGTCGGACACAACTGAGCGAATTCACTTTCTTTCACTTTGACACATATATTAGAGAAGGGCATGGCAACCCAATCCAGGATTCTTGCCTGGAGAATCCCATGGACAGAAGAGCCTGGCAGGCTATAATCCACAGTGTAGCAAAGAGACAGACATGACTGAAGTGACTTAGTATATGTATGTGTGCATGTGTGCGTGTGTGTGTGTGTGTGTATCAGATCAGATCAGATCAGATCAGTCACTCAGTCGTGTCTGACTCCTTGCAACCCCATGAATCGCAGCATGCCAGGCCTCCCTGTCCAGCACCAACTCCTGGAGTTCACTGAGACTCACGTCAATCGAGTCAGTGATACCATCCAGCCATCTCATCCTCTGTCATCCCCTTCTCCTCCTGCCCCCAATCCCTCCCAGCATCAGAGTCTTTTCCAATGAGTCAACTCTTCACATGAGGTGGCCAAAGTACTGGAGTTTCAGCTTTAGCATCAATCCTTCCAAATAAATCCCAGGGCTGATCTCCTTCAGAATGGACTGGTTGGATCTCCTTGCAGTCCAAGGAACTCTCAAGAGTCTTCTCCAACACCACAGTTCAAAAGCATCAATTCTTCAGCACTCAGCCTTCTTCACAGTCCAACTCTCAGATCCATACATGACCACAGGAAAAACCATAGCCTTGACTAGACAGACCTTTGTTGGCAAAGTAATGCCTCTGCTTTTGAATATGCTATCTTGGTTGGTCATAACTTTCCTTCCAAGGAGTAAGCATCTTTTAATTTCATGGTTGCAGTCACCATCTGTAGTGATTTTGGAGCCCAGAAAAATAAAGTCTGACACTGTTTCCACTGTTTCTCCATCTATTTCCCAGGAAGTGGTGGGACCGGATGCCATGATCTTCATTTTCTGAATGTTGAGCTTTAAGCCAACTTTTTACTCTCCACTTTCACTTTCGTCAAGAGGCCCTTTAGTTCCTATTCACTTTCTGCCATAAGGGTGGTGTCATCTGCATATATAATTATATATTATATATATATACACATATATAATTATATTTATTATATCATGCAGTCTTTCTATATTCTTGATAATTTTCTAATAATTTAACGCCTACCAAGATTAGATGATGAATGTCATAATTGTAGATTTGCCTGTTTTCTCAACTTTACTTATTTTGAGGCTCTTCTGTTATTTTGGTGTGAAATTGTTAAGATTTTTATGTCTCCTTGGTGGACTGATATTTTTTATCATTCTGTAATGTCTTTCTTTGTAGCAATTTTCCTTCCTCTGAACTCTACTTTATCCAAAATTAATATACAGCACTATCACATTTATAAAACGTGCTTCATATATAAATTTTTGTTCTTTTATTTTAACCTGCCTACATTCTTTATTTGAAGTGTATCATATATAATTATATTTATTATATCATGCAGTCTTTCTATATTCTTGATAATTTTCTAATAATTTAACGCCTACCAAGATTAGATGATGAATGTCATAATTGTAGATTTGCCTGTTTTCTCAACTTTTACTTATTTTGAGGCTCTTCTGTTATTTTGGTGTGGAAATTGTTAAGATTTTTATGTCTCCTTGGTGGACTGATATTTTTTATCATTCTGTAATGTCTTTCTTTGTAGCAATTTTCCTTCCTCTGAACTCTACTTTATCCAAAATTAATATACAGCACTATCACATTTATAAAACGTGCTTCATATATAAATTTTTGTTCTTTTATTTTTAACCTGCCTACATTCTTTATTTGAAGTGTATTTCTAATAGACATAATAGACAGTATATCAATGGATCACTTTTCTAACCCACTGCCAAATTGTGCCTTTGACAGGGGGATGTATGTGTCTGTATATTTTTGGGGTAACAATGCATTAGGGCTTAATTTGACCTTTTAAAAGTTCTATTGCCTCTGTTTTCCCCTTCTTTCTTTTTTCTTGTCTT
The DNA here is from genome assembly GCF_027580195.1 of Bos mutus. Taxonomy (NCBI): domain Eukaryota; kingdom Metazoa; phylum Chordata; class Mammalia; order Artiodactyla; family Bovidae; genus Bos; species Bos mutus. The sequence goes on from NC_091618.1 coordinate 60,009,251, forward strand.
CATATGGTAATACAGACATTTTCCCACTTAGAATACTACATAGATTTATCTATCAGATCAGATCAGATCAGTCACTCAGTGGTGTCCAACTCTTTGCGACCCCATGAATAGCAGCACGCCAGGCCTCCCTGTCCATCACCAACTCCTGGACTTCACTCAGACTCACATCCATCAGGTCGGTGATGCCATCCAGCCATCTCATCCTCTGTCGTCCCCTTCTCCTCCTGCCCCCAATCCCTCCCAGCATCAGAGTCTTTTCCAATGAGTCAACTCTTCACATGAGGTGGCCAAAGTACTGGAATTTCAGCTTTACCATCATTCCTTCCAACAAAATCCCAGGGCTGATCTCCTTCAGAATGGACTGGTTGAATCTCCTTGCAGTCCAAGGGACTCTCAAGAGTCTTCTCCAACACCACAGTTCAAAAGCATCAATTCTTTGGTGCTCAGCTTTCTTTACAGTCCAACTCTCACATCCATACATGACCACAGGAAAAACCATAGCCTTGACTAGACGAATCTTTGTTGGCAAAGTAATGTCTCTGCTTATGAATATACTATCTAGGTTGGTCATAACCTTCCTTCCAAGGAGTAAGCGTCTTAATTTCATGGCTGCAGTCACCATCTGCAGTGATTTTGGAGCCCAGAAAAATAATGTCTGACACTGTTTCCCCATCTATTTCCCATGAAGTGATGGGACCGGATGCCATGATCTTCATTTTCTGAATGTTGAGCTTTAAGCCAACATTTTCACTCTCCACTTTCACTTTCATCAAGAGGCCCTTTAGTTCCTCTTCACTTTCTGCCGTAAGGGTGGTGTCATATGCATATCTGAGGTTATTGATATTTCTCCCAGCAATCTTGATTCCAGATTGTGTTTCTTCCAGTCCAGCGTTTCTCATGAAGTACTCTGCATATAAGTTAAATAAACAGGGTGACAATATACAGTCTTGACGTACTCCTTTTCCTATTTGGAACCAGTCTGTTGTTCCATGTCCAGTTCTAACTGTTGCTTCCTGATTTGCATACAAATTTCTCAAGAGGCAGCTGCGACCGGTGCACTAAAGCGCAGGCGGCTGCGACCAGCGCGCTAAAGCGCAGGTGGCTGTGACCGGCACTAAGCGCGGCCGAGAGGAGCCACCCCAAGTCCGAGGTCAGGGGCAGAAGCCGGGAGGACCTGATGCCCAAAGGGCAGCAGCCAAGAGGAGTTACCCCACGTCCGAGGTCAGGGGCAGGGGCCAAGAGTACCAGACTGCGATGGCGCAGGAACGCCGAGAGGAGCTACCCCATGGCCGAGATCAGGGGGAGCGGCTGAGAGGAGATACCTAGCGTCCGAGGTCAGGGGCAGCGGTCGGGAGGAGCTACCCCCACGCACCCACGCCTGAGGCCAGGGGCGACAGCCTGGAGGAGCAACTACTTCCCCTAGGCCAGGGGCAGTGGCCAGGAGGACCAACCCCACGTCCAAGGAGCCCTGGCTGCGCAGGCACAGGAGGGCCTAGAGGAGCTATCCCACGTTGAAGGTAGGAAGGGCGGCAGTGAGGAGATACCCCTCGTCCAAGGTAAGGAGCAATGGCTGCGCTTTGCTGGAGCAGCCGTGAAGACATACCCCACACCCAAGGTAAGAGCAACCCAAGTAAGACGGTAGGTGTTGCAAGAGGGCATCAGAGGGCAGACACACTGAAACCATACTCACAGAAAACTAGTCAATCTAATCACACTAGGACCACAGCCTTGTCTAACTCAATGAAACTAAGCCATGCACGTGGGACAACCCAAGATGGGCGGGTCATGGTGGAGAGATCTGACAGAATGTGGTCCACTGGAGAAGGGAATGGCAAACCACTTCAGTATTCTTGCCTTGAGAACCCCATCAACAGTATGAAAAGGCAAAATGATAGGATACTGAAAGAGAAACTCCCCAGGTCTGTAGGTGCCCAATATGCTACTGGAGATCAGTGGAGAAATAACTCCAGAAAGAATGAAGGGATGGAGCCAAAGCAAAAACAATACCCAGCTGTGGATGTGACTGGTGATAGAGGCAAGGTCCAATGCTGTAAAGAGCAATATTGCATAGGAACCTGGAATGTCAGGTCCATGAATCAAGGCAAATTGGAAGTGGTCAAACAAGAGATGGCAAGAGTGAATGTCGACATTCTAGGAATCAGCGAACTGAAATGGACTGGAATGGGTGAATTTAACTCAGATGACCATTATATCTACTACTGCGGGGAGGAATCCCTCAGAAGAAATGGAGTAGCCATCATGGTCAACAAAGGAGTCCAAAATGCAGTACTTGGATGCAATCTCAAAAACGACAGAATGATCTCTGTTCGTTTCCAAGGCAAACCATTCAATATCACAGTAATCCAAGTCTATGCCCCAACCAGTAATGCTGAAGAAGCTGAAGTTGAATGGTTCTATGAAGACCTACAAGACCTTTTAGAACTAACACCCAAAAAAGATGTCCTTTTCATTATAGGGGACTGGAATGCAAAAGTAGGAAGTCAAGAAACACCTGGAGTAACAGGCAAATTTGGCCTTGGAATATGGAATGAAGCAGGGCAAAGACTTACAGAGTTTTGCCAAGAAAATGCACTGGTCATAACAAACACCCTCTTCCAACAACACAAGAGAAGACTCTATACATGGACATAACCCAGATGGTCAACATGGAAATCAGATTGATTATATTCTTTGCAGCCAAAGATGGAGAAGCTCTATACACTCAGGAAAAACAAGACCAGGAGCTGACTGTGGCTCGGACCATGAACTCCTTATTGCCAAATTCAGACTTAAACTGAAGAAAGTAGGGAAAACCACGAGACCATTCAGGTATGACCTAAATCAAATCCCTTATGACTATACAGTGGAAGTGAGAAATAGATTTAAGGGCCTAGATCTGATAGATAGAGTGCCTGATGAACTATGGAATGAACTTCGTGACATTGTACAGGAGACAGGGATCAAGACCATCCCCATGGAAAAGCAATGCATAAAAGCAAAATGGCTGTCTGGGGAGGCCTTACAAATAGCTGTGAAAAGAAGAGAAGCGAAAAGCAAAGGAGAAAAGGAAAGATATAAACATCTGAAGGCAGAGTTCCAAAGAATAGCAAGAAGAGATAAGAAAGCCTTCTTCAGCGATCAATGCAAAGAAATAGAGGAAAACAACAGACTGGGAAAGACTAGAGATCTCTTCAAGAAAATCAGAGATACCAAAGGAACATTTCATGCAAAGATAGGCTCAATAAAGGACAGAAATGGTATGGACCTAACAGAAGCAGAAGATATTAAGAAGAGATGGCAAGAATACACAGAAGAACTGTACAAAAAAGAGCTTCACGACCCAGATAATCACGATGGTGTGATCACTGACCTAGAGCCAGACATCATGGAATGTGAAGTCAAGTGGGCCTTAGAAAGCATCACTATGAACAAAGCTAGTGGAGGTTATAGAATTCCAGTTGAGCTATTCCAAATCCTGAAAGATGATGCTGTGAAAGTGCTGCACTCAATGTGCCAGCAAGTTTGGAAAACTCAGTAGTGGCCACAAGACTGGAAAAGGTCAGTTTTTATTCCAATCCCAAAGAAAAGCAATGCCAAAGAATGCTCAAACTACCACACAATTGCACTCATATGACATGCTAGTAAAGTAATGCTCAAAATTCTCCAAGCCAGGCTTCAGCAATACATGAACTGTGAACTTCCTGATGTGCAAGCTCGTTTTAGAAAAGGCAGAGGTACCAGAGATCAAATTGCCAATATCTCTTGGATCATGGAAAAAGCAAGAGAGTTCCAGAAAAGCATCTATTTCTGCTTTATTGACTATGCCAAAGCCTTTGACTGTGTGGATCACAACAACCTGTGGAAAATTCTGAAAGAGATGGGAATACCAGACCACCTGATCTGCCTCTTGAGATTTATCTATAGTTTTTGTTTATATATTGCTTTATAGCTTTCTTCAGTTCAGTTCAGTTCAGTCGCTCAGTCGTGTCCTACTCTTTGTGACACCAAGAATCACACCACAGCCAGGCCTCCCTGTCCATCACCCACACCCAGAGTTCACTCAATCTCATGTCCATTGAGTCAGTGATGCCATCCAGCCATCTCATCCTCTGTTGTCCCCTTCTCCTCCTTCCCCCAATTCCTCCCAGCATCAGAGACTTTTCAATGAGTCAACTCTTCTCATGAGGTGGCCAAAGTATTGGAGTTTCAGCTTCAGCTTCAGTCCTTCCAGTGAACACCCAGGACTGATCTCCTTTAGGATGGACTGGTTGGACTTCCTTGAAGTCCAAGGGACTCTCAAGAGTCTTCTCCAACACCACAGTTCAAAAGCATCAATTCTTCGGTGCTCAGTTTTCTTCACAGTCCAACTCTCACATCCATACATGACCACTGGAAAAACCATAGCCTTGACTAGATGGGCCTTTGTTGGCAAAGTAATATCTCTGCTTTTGAATATGCTATCTAGGTTGGTTGTAACTTTCCTTCCAAGGAGTAAGCGCTTTTTAATTTCATGGCTGCAGTCACCATCTGCAGTGATTTTGGAGCCCAGAAAAATAATGTCTGACACTGTTTCCCCATCTATTTCCCATGAAGTGATGGGACCGGATGCCATGATCTTCATTTTCTGAATGTTGAGCTTTAAGCCAACATTTTCACTCTCCACTTTCACTTTCATCAAGAGGCCCTTTAGTTCCTCTTCACTTTCTGCCGTAAGGGTGGTGTCATATGCATATCTGAGGTTATTGATATTTCTCCCAGCAATCTTGATTCCAGATTGTGTTTCTTCCAGTCCAGCGTTTCTCATGAAGTACTCTACATATAAGTTAAATAAACAGGGTGACAATATACAGTCTTGACGTACTCCTTTTCCTATTTGGAACCAGTCTGTTGTTCCATGTCCAGTTCTAACTGTTGCTTTCTGACCTGCATACAGGTTTCTCAAGAAGTGGTCTGGTATTTCCATCTGTTTCAGAATTTTCCACAGTTTGTTGTGATCCACACAGTCAAAGGCTTTGGCATAGTCAATAAAGCAGAAATAGATGTTTTTCTGGAACTCTCTTGCTTTTTCCATGATCCAGCGGATGTTGGCAATTTGATCTCTGGTTCCTCTGCCTTTTCTAAAATCACCTTGAACATCAGGAAGTTCACGGTTCATGTATTGCTGAAGCCTGGCTTGGAGAATTTTGAGCATTACTTTACTAGTGTGTGGATGATTTTTTTCCCATTCTGTCGTTTTCCTCTATTTCTTTGCATTGATTGCTGAGGAAGGCTTTCTTATCTCTCGTTGCTAGTCTTTAGAACTCTGCATTCAGATGCTTATATCTTTCCTTTTCTCCTTTGCTTTTTGCTTCTCTCCTTTTCACAGGTATTTGTAAGCCCTCCTCAGACTGCCATTTTGCTTTTTTGCATTTCTTTTTCATGGAGATGATCTTGATCCCTGTCTCCTGTACAATGTCACGAACCTCCGTCCATAGTTCATCAGGCACTCTGTCTATCAGATCTAGTCCCTTAAATCTATTTCTCACTTCCACTGTATAGTCATAAGGGATTTGATTTAGGTCATACCTGAATGGTCTAGTGGTTTGCCCTACTTTCTTCAATTTAAGTCTGAATTATAGCTTTCTTACTAGTTACTGTATGTATTACAAAATATTTGTATATGTGTATCACATGTCTGTATCTCTGTGTGTGTGTGATAGATTACAGTCTACTTATTGTTGTTCAGTCACTCAGTCATGACCAACTCTTTGCAACCCCATAGACTACCACATGCCAGGCTTCCTTGACCTTCATTATCTCCCAGAGTTTGTCAAGCTCATGACCATTGAGAAGATGATGCTATCCAACCATCTAATCCTTTTTTGCCGGCTTCTCTTCCTGCCCTCAAACTTTCCCAGCATCAGAGTCTTTTCCAATGAGTCAATTCTTTGCATCAGGTAGCCAAAAATTGTTGGAGCTTCAGCTTCAACATCAGCCCTTTCAATAAATATTCAGGGTTGATTTCTTTTAGGATTGATTGGTTTGATCTCTTTGTTGTCCAAGGGACTCTCAGGAGTCTTCTCAGGGACCATAGTTCAAAAGCATCAATTCTTTGGCACTCAGCCTTCTTTATGGTCCAACTCTCATAAAGTATATGACTAGTGGAAAAACCATACCTTTGACTAGATGGACCTTTGTCAGTGAATTGATGTATTTGCTTAATATTCTGTCTAGTTTTGTCATAGCTTTTCTTCTAAGGAACAAGTGTCTTTTAATTTCATGGCTGCAGTTAACTTCTACAGTGATTTTGGAGCCCAAGAAAACAAAGTCTGTCACTGTTTCCATTATTTTCCCATCTATTTGCCAGGAAGTGATGGGATTGAATGCCATGATCTTTGTTTTTTGAATACTGAGTTTTAAGCCAGCTTCTTCACTCTCCTCTTTCACCTTCATTAAGAGTCTCTTTAGTTCATCTTTGTTTTCTGCTATAAGGTTGATGTCATCTGCATATGTGAGGTTATTGATATTTCCCCTGGAAAACTTGATTCCAGCTTGGGAGTCATCCAGCCTGGCATTTTGCATGATGTGCTCTACATATAAGTTAAATAAACAGGATGACAGTATGCAGCCTTGATGCACACTTTTCCCAATTTGGAACCAGTCTGTATTTTCATGTCCAGTTATAACTGTTATATCTTGCCCTGCATACAGGTTTCTCAGGAGGCAGGTCAGGTGGTCTGGTATTCCCATCTCTTTAAGAACTTTCCATGGTTTGTTGTGATCCACACATCAAAGGCTTTAGCATAGTAAATGAAACAGAGGTAGATGTTTATCTGGAATTTCCTTGCCTTTTCTATGATCCAATGGCTATTGGCAATTTTATCTCTGGTTCCTCTGCCTTTTATAAATCCAGCTTGTACATCCAGAATTTCTCGGTTCACATATTTTGAAGCCTAACTTGAAGGATTTTGAGCATTACCTTGTTAGCATGTGAAATGAGACCAATTTTACTGTATTTTAGGCATTCTTTGGCATTGCCTTTCTTTGGGATTGCAATGAAAACTGACCTTTTCCAGTCATACTTTTATATAGTCTACTAGTACTGACATTTGGGAACTTTAAGTCCAGAAACTTTATTTTCATTTACGTATCTTTACTTTTCATACTTTTAAAATGTAATTGTCTTAAGGTCTTATTTTATATATATTGACCTTCAGATCAGATAGGTTTGTGTTAATAAACAAGAAGTAAGAGTGTCTGTTTTATTTACCCCTATTTTTACTCATTTCTATATTCTTTTCCTTTCTGAAATTCCAAGCCTCATTCTATCATTTTGTTGCAGGAAGGAGGACCCCTTCCAGGGCCCAAGAGTGAGCTCCTGTCTAACACTTGGAAATTACTTATCCAAGGAGACACATGGGATGACAAGCAACAGAATTTTTTGGTAAGGGGTGCCCAGGCAGGGAACAGCACCATTTGGGAATCTAGGAGAACTGCTCTGACTGTTGACTTGCAGTCCTGGGTTTTATGGTAATGGGGTGAATTCCTGGCGCTCTTTGTCCAATCACTCTGACTCATGATCCTCCCTGATGCACTTGCATCCCTCAGTTTAGTTGGATTCCAGTGAGAAGGATTCTGGGAGGTTGGTAGAACATATAGACTAGCGTCTCTTCACTTCTTTTGACCATCCTCAAATTATTCCAGCTGGTGGTAGCTGTTAGTTCCCTACAACCCTGGTATTGTAAAGTAGCTCTTGCAAGTGAGCTATGTTCAGGCTATAATCTTGCCTGGCCAGGGCGGGTGGTTTCAGTCAGTGTTTTCCCTAACAATTTTCTGTTTTTTTTCAAATGTATCCTCTAGTCATTCTATAAGGGTAGGTCTACTAGGGAAAAAGTCCCATAGCTCTGGGACTCCAGTGGTATGAATACTAGCTTTAAAAAAATAAAAAATGTCCTGAAGGTTCTTGTCCACTTATTTCCCAATCTATTTTCTCACCTGACTGCAAGGAGATCCAACCAGTCCATTCTGAAGGAGATCAGCCCTGGGATTTCTTTGGAAGGAATGATGCTAAAGCTGAAACTCCAGTACTTTGGCCACCTCATGCGAAGAGTTGACTCATTGAAAAGATTCTGATGCTGGGAGGGATTGGGGGCAGGAGGAGAAGGGGACGACAGAGTATGCGATGGCTGGATGGCATCACTGAGTCGATGGACATGAGTCTGAGTGAACTCTGGGAGTTGGTGATGGACAGGGAGGCCTGGCACGCTGCAATTCATGGGGTCGCAAAGAGTCGGACATGACTGAGCGACTGATCTGATCTGATTAATGTTTTCAGCTTATTGAGTGTTTCTTCTTCTCTCCACTTTACCTTGGAGCTATCCAACAAGATTTGTGCTTGTTGTTGTTTATCTCCGTTATTAAATTTTTCAGTTCTATAATTTCCATTTTCTCTTTTTTTTTTTTTGCTTATAGTTTGTAATTTTGTTTTTTTTTTTTTTGTAATGGCCTTGTGAAGCACAGTCATGATGGTGTCTTTAAAACCTTTATCACAGAATTCCAACATCTGATAAATCTCAGTGTTGGCAGAAGTTATGTTCTTCATGTTGTTTTTCTCTTGGCCTTTGGTATGAGAAGGGATTTTTCATATATCATGGACATTTTGGATATTATATTATGAAATGCTGGATCCTCATTTTATTCTAGTTTTACACTGCTGCCAAGTCGCTTCAGTCGTGTCTGACTCTGTGCGACCCCATGGACTGCAGCCTACCAGGCTTCTCCGTCCATGGGATTCTCCAGGCAAGAACACTGGAGTGGGTTGCCATTTCCTTCTCCAAAGTGTTACACTAGGTAGGTGTAAATGAAAGGACTAACTTGATTTGTACTTTCAGACTTGTGCCGACAGTATCCTAGCAATGTCGGGAAGTGGCTCTCACTGTCTCTTAGGAAGGGAGTGGGCTGGAAATAACCTACTGCTACCATCCTTGAGAAAGCAGGACATGAACTTCCATCACTCTTTACCTATAAATGGAGGAAGATCAGCAGCTTCCTCCTGAGCCCTGCTGACACCAGGGAGGGGGTAGGGAAGGCTGAATCATTCTGTTTTGTTGGTGTAGGATGGATGGGGGTGGAATCTCAACATCCTGCCCCTACTACTCTTACTAGGTAGGTAGATGTGGAATACCAACTAGCTCTGCCTTCCACATCTTATTTTCTCTAGTTCATGATGGGTGTGGTGGAACTATGGTCTTCCCCGATGGTGCTAGTGGTAAAGAACCTGTCTGACAATGCAGGAGATGTAAGGTAGGCAGAGTCAATCCTTGGGTCAGAAAGAGCCCTTGGAGGATGGCATGGCAACCCACTCCAGGATCCTTGCCTGGAGAATCCCATGGACAGAGGATTCTGGCAGGCTCCAGTCCATAGGGTCGCACAGAGTTGGACATGACTGAAGTGACTTACCAGGTATGCACGTGGTGGAACTAGAGCTCTCTACTGGGTCACTCTGATCACAGAGAAGAGGAGAAAGTGAAATATTTACTAACTTATTTGTACCTCATCTTGTTCTGGTTTCTCATGGGGAGTTGGTAAAGCCTAGTAGAGACAGCTTTGTATTACACTATCTGGTGAAGCCTCCTGACTGCTGTGTGGGGTGCAAGCTCAGCTCTCTGATGATGTGATGCAGCCAGAGAGGGAAGATAAATTCCCTATTTATCACCTGGTGGGGGAGGTAATGGGAGGAATACTCTGCTTACTTGGGAGGGTGGGGTGAGGGGAGGGAGGGGTTAGGGAAGGGAGGGGATAGGATGAGGTGGAAAACCAACTTTGAACTTCCTGCTCAGTCTCAAAGAAACCACAGTGGGGAGGGAGGCATCTTTCTGTTTGTTCTGTTGGCATTCAGCTGAAGTAGAGAGAGTACTATCTAGAAAGGTTTTCTGGTGTTCAGCTACCCCTTTCTTGGCTATCTGGCAGAGACTAGCAGGTTTTCCTAGAGCTGTTTTGGCTTATGCCTGTTGGTGGTTCAGGACTGGAGGGTTGAGCAACCCCCTGAAGATGGTAAAGGAAACCAGGGAACTCATAGCCAAGTCATTCCTCAAGTCCTCAGGTCTGTCAGAAGCCCCCCTTCCCCTTCCCATCCTTCAGAGACTCCTCACGTTTGTTTTATGTTCAGGTTGTTTAGTTGTAAATGAGAAGACCTGTGAGGAATGGTGCTACTCCATCTTCATAGAGCTGGAAACCTATTTGCCTCACCATATATTTCTAAGAATTAAGTGAGATGCTGTTTGTGAGGATTAAATGATACAATGCTTACCTCAGTGCCTGTTGTGTTGTAAGTGAAATGAGGTCATGACCAAGGAGAAAAAGACATTTTAATAGTTGACTCTTATTAAAATTTTCTTACTCATGTAACTTCCCAGTATTAACAGTATAATTCAGATTTTCTTACATCTATCACACAGACTAAGTAATGATTAGGACTTAGGAATTTTGATACACAGTAGAAATTGTCTTGTTAATATTTAAGTCATATCAAACAAAGTCAATAGCGATTATTTATTTGTATTACCGAAATTTAATCTTAGATGACTTCTAAAAGTTTATTCTAGGAACATTTCAATGCCCCCATACTGATGTTGGCATTTGTTGGTCAAGTTAGCTGAGATTATTTAACACATATTATTATAAATTAATTGGCCTTCTGCCCATGGGCTACAAATTCACTTTTCAAGGAGAAAAGAAAAAGTTTGGCTGAAACCAATTCTTTTCCATATTTAGATTATAGATTATATAGGTTATTTTGTTCAGTTCACTTCAGTCGCTCAGTCATCTTCGACTCTTTGTGACCACATGAACCGCAGCATGCCAGGCCTCCCTGTCCATCACCAACTTACAGAGCCATCCAAACCCATGTCCATTGAGTCGGTGATGCCATCCAACCATCTCGTCTTCTGTTGTACCCTTCTCCTCTTGTGTTCAATCTTTACCAGCATCAGAGTCTTTTCAAATGAGTCAGCTCTTCACATCAGGTGTCCACAGTATTGGAGTTTCAGCTTCAACATCAGTCCTCCCAATGAACACCCAGGACTGATCTCTTTCAGGATGGACTGGTTGTATCTCCTTGCAGTTCAAGGAACTCTCAAGAGTCTTCTCCAATATCACAGTTCAAAAGCATAAATTCTTCAGCACTCAGCTTTCTTTATAGTCCAACTCTCACATCCATACATGACCACTGGAAAAACCATAGCCTTGACTAGACAAATCTTTGTTGACAAAGTAATGTCTCTGATTTTTAATATGATGTCTAGGTTTGTCACAGCTTTTCTTCCAAGAATTAGGAGGGATGTTATTTTTTAGGACTTTTCTTGCTGATGCTAAAAGAATGCTGTTCTTTAAGGTTGATCAGGTATTTCAGCCAATGGGGGATATTTCGTTGATGAAAAATACTGATACACAATGCACAATGTTGGGTGAAAAGAGGTCAAAGGACAGGGAAAATTTTCTGTGTTAAAATTTTTCTTATCTTGCCATAAAATACGAATTTTTTTCACAGTGGGAAAGAAGTTCAGAGGTCAGAAAGATGGAGAAGTGAGAGAAATGGAGTTCAAGGCCGACCAGGGTAAACAGCAGCAGTTTCAGTCATGAGGCAATGGGGTAATACAGTGATTTTGGAGCCCAAGGAAATAAAAGTCTGTCACTGTTTCCATTGTTTCCCCTGCTATTTGCTGTGAAGTGATAGGACCAGATGATATGATCTTCATATTTTGAATGGCGAGTTTTAAGCCAGCTTTCTCACTTTCTTCTTTCACCTTCATCAAGAGGTTCTTTAGTTCCTCTTTGCTTTCTGACATTCAGTTCAGTTCATTTCAGTCACAGAGTTGTGTCTGACTCTTCGTGACTCCATGGGCTGTAGCACACCAGAATTCTCTACCCATCACCAACTCCCAAAGCTTGCTCAAACTCATGTCCATTGAGTTGGTGATGCCATCCAACCAATTAGAGTAGTATCATCAGTGTATTTGAGCTTGTTGATATTTCTCCCAGCAATTTTGATCCCAGCTTGTGAGTCAACCAACCTGGCATTTTGCATGATGTACTCTGCACATAAGTTAAATAAGCAAGGTGACAATATACAGCCTTGACGTACTCCTTTCCCAATTTTGAACCAGTACATGAACCGAGAACTTCCATATATACAAGCTGGATTTTGAAAAGGCAGAGGAACCAGAGATCATATTACAAGAAGAGAGCTTTTTTAGCTATTTTCCATCATTTATTACACAAATATTTACAATTTGTTTCTCTGAAAAATGTACAGTTTAGGAGTTGTTATCTCTTTGAAGGTTTACTGATATTTGCTTATAAAACATTCTTGAACTAATAATATTTTGCGGTGATATTTATTTGCAGACAAATTTTGTGATTGGTTGAGACATATTTAGATTTTATCTTTTTTATTACTGCTATTATTTTATATACTTATAAGCCTTCTATTTTCATCCTTTTTCTTATTTGTTGACTTGAAGCTGTTCATAATTTCTCCTCTTGATTTATAACTCCCATTTTTACCCATAAGTATTGTCAGTTTTTCAAATCCCATGTATTTTTGAAGTTTAACCTTTTCTTTCATCATTTCTCATAGAGGTTTGCTTGTGCCCATGGCTTTAGCCTTCTTCCTTGTTCGTATGTTTATTCTATCTTGTATTCAAAAGACAAGTTATATTTGTATTGTTTGTATTTATATTGAATACGTGTATGTGTGTGTGTGTTTGTCTGTATGTGTGTGTGCATGTATTTATAATTTCTATGGAGTTGGAAAAGAAGTTGTGTGTTGAAGTTTAAACTTATAAATCCATATTGTTTTCTTAAATAATAGAATATTTTTAAATTACTAGACACAGCTTGAATAAATATACTGACATTCATGGAATAAATCAACATTCAAGTACACCAAAGAATTAGAAATCATTACCTCTATGCACTTAAATTAGACTTGATTTCATTTACTTCATGTGCAATTTCTCTATAACAACTACCTAGAACTGATTTTCATTTTAAGTGGAAAAATAAATCCTTTTCATTGTACTGGTATTTTCCAAAAAGATTCCCTTTTAATTATATCAATCATTTTCTCAAAATGCTGCAATGATTTGATATTGCCTAAAGGATAGATTTTAAATTCTTTATTCTAGTAATCAAAGTCCTCTGTCAGTTGGCACCAAGCTGCATTTCCACACTTGTATCCTAATTCTAATTCTCAAAACAGCAGTTCCAACCAAATGCTTTTACCAGATGTTCCTACAAGTTTCCCGCTCCCAAATTCATGCTTTCATTCGCTCTGTTTCAGCTGCCCAACTGAAAGTATCTCTATGACTTTTACCCTTATACAAAACCTGCCTACACTTCAAAATGCAAATACCCTTTGTCCGTCTTTCATGAAGCCCTGATGAGTAAAAAAGAGCCTAAAGAGAGCTTTTACTTTTTAAAATACCTTAAGGACAACATTTGGAGAAGGCAATGGCAACCCACTCCAGTACTCTTGCCTGGTGAATCCCATGGATGGAGGAGCCTGGTAGGCTACAGTCCATGGGGTCGCTAAGAGTCGAACATGACTGAGTGACTTCACTTTCACTTTTCACTTTCACTTTTCGCTTTCATTCATTGGAGAAAGAAATGGCAACCCACTCCAGTGTTCTTGCCTGAAGAATGCCAGGGACGGCGGAGACTGGTGGGCTGCCATCTATGGGGTTGCACAGAGTCGGACACAACTGAAGCGACTTAGCAGCAGCAACAGTAAGGGCAACATTACTTTATTAATTTTCTAATTAATCTTTTACTACTTGATATTTTTCTACTGACAGTAACTCAGGATTGTCCAACTCTCCTGTGTTTTGGGACCTGTCCAAAACTACCCAAGCTGTATGCCCTGGATAAGGCTGCATCTGCCCAAGAGAAAGGGAGACTTTTTTAAAAACCTTTGGTCCATATAGGAAATCATGTTGTAATCATAGTGTACTCCAAGAATGTCTCCTTTTGCAATGCTCTCATATGCAATGCTCTGTATAAATTAATAATTTTATAATCCCTCTGAATTAATATTATAGGAATTTATATCTGTTTGTCAAATTTAGATTTAAATTTAATTCTGTAATTTTTTTATATATGTCACATTACTGAGCACAACACTATATAGATATTTTATGAACAAATATTCACCATTAATATGTATTTGAGCAGAAAATAAAATCTCTGAGGCATCCCTGAGACAGATTCCTACATTTCACACAAACTATAGGTGCAGAGACTTTGCCATTGAGTCTTTCAAACATGAGTGAGCAGATAAGAGTTTGTAAGATATAGGAGACACTGCATTAGCAAACATCATAAACTTGACACATATTTGGACCATTCCAAATCTATGCATACATCAATCTATGGAGCATAAAAACACCTTGATTGATGGAGTTGAAAATCTTGACATCTTGAAAGGGGGAAAAATTGATTGATGTCAACTCTGAAATGACATAGATGTTGGGCTTATCAGATAAAGAATTTGAAATAGCTACTATTGACATATGCCAATAGGCACATGACCAATAGGCACAAGAAAAGACACTCTGCATCAGTAATCATCAGGAAAATACAAATCAAAATTATGAGGAGTTATCATCTCACAACTAATATTTGTTAATTAAAATATAAGTATTATCTCTGAGCAATAGCAAATAATATTTAAAGACTATTTTATTTATATATTTCATGTACATTATAACTAGATGATAACTGCATTTTTCCCATTTCTGATTTGAATCCTAGGTTGGTGCCTGGAATAGTAGCCATGCAGAAACATTTCTTAAATGAATAAAATCAATTCAATATGAATCACTGCTGCATATACTAATCAAGTACCATGACTTTTTCATACAGATGAGCTTTATGAGATCAGAATAGTGAAGATCAGACTGGAATGCCCTTTCTAATACAACACCCATACCAAAAGAGGGAGTGGAAAAAGCACATTTACCATCTGACATGGGTAATATAGAGTATGCTTGCCTGCTCAGTGGCATCAGTCATGTCAGACTCTCTGAGACCCCATGGACTGTAGACCGCCAGGCTCCTCTGTCCATGAGATTTTACAGGCAAGAATATTGGAGTGGGTTCCCATGCCTTCCTCCAGGGGATCTTACGGACCTAGGGATAGAACCTGAGTACCTTATGTCTCCTGCATTGCCAGTTCTTTACCACTAGCGCCACTTGGGATGCCCAAATATAGAGTATAATAAGCTACAAAAATCACTTAAGTATATTCTCTTAAATGTAGATAATGGTATTTCAAATCAAATACTTTAATTTCTGCCTAAGTTGAATTTTTTTTTGTTAGTAGAGGCTATGTTTAAATTTATTTAAGTAATGAATACAAGTTAATATTCCTAAAGTTAGAGAGCCCAAGTCAGTGATATGACACCCTGAAAAACTGCAGACTAAATAGGGGTTCTTTGATCAGTGTTATGAGAAATATTATTTTTCTAAAGCTTTGTCTCTAGTATATTGATTGTGGGGATGTCATCAAAATTGCCTCATGTGTTCATGATGGTTGTGAAAGAACAGATGTTGGAGACCTATTTCACACAGGTACGATGTGAGATCATGTATCAAATTTGTGCTGTCACGAGGACAATGTGTACAGCCTCTCACAGGGAGCTCACACCAGGTCTATTCAACACACTGACACTAAAAAAATGCCTTTCTGCTTCTAAGCACCAGAGTGATGTTTTTTTATAGTATGAAACTTGTAGTCTTTAGTTTTTCTTTTTTGGCATTAACTTCTAAGAAATTCTGAAACAAACCAATTGCTAATTTCTGAGAACTGAGCAAGTCTATGAACTTACCTTAAAGGTGGTCTCATCTTAATGCTTTATCTTGACTTTTTGTTATTTAATTTATTTTATCTTAATTATCTACATTTTTGGTAAGCTGCCTAAAAGCCTTTGGAAGACACAAGGATATTTGTGTAGATAAGAAGTTCTTTAGCATAAGCTATGGCACTAAATCAGAAAAATGTTAGAATCCATTTTACAGATAAAGAACCTGATGATATTAAATGATTTAAGGACAAAATCGGTGTTCTAAAGCCATAGCTGCATGATTTTTCACATTCCAATTCCTTTTTTCTGCTTTCACGTCATCATATATCCAGTGTACCCATCGATTTGGCAAAATCTTCTTTCCTCTCATCATTGTGTTTTACTCTCTACTTAGGGGTGTCTTCCTCCCCTTGCATCAGCCAGATCTCAGCCCTTTTGATGTACTTTGATGTTTACCTCATTTCAATATATGAAAGTGTAGGACATATGAAGTTCCATTTAGGACGTGCCCTGTCTGCCTCATTTGCAGAAGCTGCCGCCAAGGGTAAAGAAGATTATTGACTTAGCTTGGACTGTGCCCCTAAACACTCAGTTTGTTCCCAGTTACAAAACAAACTGACTTTCCGTTCATCTTTTCTTTGTAAAATTTCAACTGAGAGTCTTGCTGCTGCTGCTGCTGCTAAGTCGCTTCAGTTGTGTCCAACTCCATGAGACCCCATAGACGGCAGCCCACCAAGCCCAGCCATCCCTGGGATTCTCCAGGCATGAAATTCTCCTCCAATGCATGAAAGTGAAAAGTGAAAGTGAAGTTGCTCAGTCATGTCCGACTCTTCGCGACCTCATGGACTGCAGCCTACCAGGCTCCTCAGTCCATGGGATTTTCCAGGCAAGAGTACTGGAATGGGTTGCCATTGCCTTCTCCACTGAGAGTCTTACAATATGACAAATAAAATCTTTAATTTGAATTAAGACTTCTTATTGTTAAGAAATAATTGGAGCAGAGTTTACTTAATAGAAAATATTTTATCATAATACCATAAGCTTACAAGTTAAAGTCCCTTTTTTTGACCCATGTCAAAAAACTTCAAATTGACATCTGCATCAGGACTTTGTCAGAAATTGTGCCAAGGAAGATCTGAAGTTAATGAAGACTTGATCATGTGCTACAAAACTAATTAGTATGCTGAATATTACTGAAGAAGGAAATTTGTTGTCACCACCCCTGGGTCCTAATTTGAGATTGACCTTGTCACACTTCCCAAGGTATCCCAAGGGATTCCATATCAAGCGCTGTGATAAACCTCAAAGGAAAATATAGTCTCCATATGTGAATATGTTTGTTCCTTTAACTGTTACAGTTAAATGATTTATTTTTACTACACATTTCTCAGGCCTTAATATGTTAATAAACACTGTCAGTCTCAAGAAAGCAATGTGATGGCCAGTGTTCCTTCAGCTTATATGGCCAAATGTTAAACTTCCTGGATACAGTGCCCCATGAATTAGAGTCGAGCATGACTTAGCAACTATAGTCACTGTGAGAAGGTTCTTGCTTTTTCCCCTTCAATTTCTTTAATATTTTTTGTTGATGATGTTTTTATTTGTTTGTTTTGTGTTTTAAGATTTGAAGGAGGTAAAGAAGTGATACATGTTTGGTATTGCAGAAAAATATCCATGAGCCCCAAGGCTCAGAATTTCTTCAAAAGTTAGAGAAATCTTTCAGTCAGAGTCTTTGCATATTCAGCCTTTTGGACTGCTCTGAGACTAAATCTGAATACACGTATTCTTAGGAAGCATTCAGCACAACATTCAACACCATCAGTTGAGTCTCCATTATGTACATAGTGCTTTACATCTGTTGTTTCTAATCCTCATACTAGTTAGAAGGTGTTAATAATCACTTTCAGATAAGGAAATAGGCTTGAGAAAGTTCCAGAGATAGAAACATGGAACTTGGGTCATAAACCAGCACTCACTGATGTCAAGGTCTGTCTCTTTGAGCTCCACCCTGCAGCCATCTGAGCTCTGAAAACAGGTCTAGCCATCATCTCTCACATGGAAAGGCTAGGTGGCCAGGCAACTGAGGCAGAGACAATCAAATTAAAGGCATCAAAACACGCAGTCAGGAGTTTATTCTAGTGAATCCAAATAGTTCATGATTTCCTATAAGTTTAATATTGTGACATTTGGGAAATATTACCAAGGATTATTTTCTGGTTTAAAAATTTTTCTACTCATTAAAGTTTTGGAAAAATATGTTTAAGTTCTCCTCATATGTAATTATATGTCTTGGTTTGACCATATGAAGCTCAATTACCTTGTAACATTACTTGTTATATAAGTGAAGTTACACAGACATACACACCATGCAATTTCTTAAGGATAAATAAAATACTTCATACTTACCTCATTAATCTACAGGAAGTACATGGCTATACATAAAATCATGTAGAATGTATTCAATAAGAATGATATTAGTAAAAGGTTTAATTTGTCAAGTTGACAAGGATATATCTTTGTTCACGATGCCTAATCTAAAACCCAAGCCTTCCTTGAGGTCACAAATTACTAAACATATAATAATGAATAAGGTATAGATGTTGGAGAGACTATCATGTTTTAAACTTTGTGTTACTTAGTTACTCATTTTATAACAATTATCAAACACAATATTTACAAGCATTGTATGATGTGTTGCAGTAATGCAACAGTGGACAAAATAGACAAAATTCTGCATGTATGAAACTTGTGTTCAATTGAGGAGAAGATAACACACTAGTAAATTACACATACGCATACACATACACAAACACATCCTACCATCTTGCATATGAAGGTAATAAATGGCATAGAGAAAGTGGAAACAGGAGGAAGGAGTGTAAATACATCTCAAAAAGGTACAATTTTAAATAGTGTGGCCAGGAAAAGTTACTATGAGAAGGTTCTTGCTTTTTTTCTTCTTTCTGTGCCTTTATTATTATTATTTTACTGTTGTTTCTTATTTCTTTGTGTCTTTTAAGATTTGAAGGAGGTAAGGAAGTAATCCATCCTGGTATTGAGGAAAAGCATGCCTGAAAGAAGAAGCAAAAAGTGCAAAGGTGGGAGTGTGCTAATGTCCCAGTGGAAGCACAGGAAGGTCACTGGGGCAGAAGGAAGAAGCGGAGAGGAAAAGATAAAGAAGCCATGAGACCAGATAGTGAACATAAGGCCAGCACTTGTTGGTCTTGAATGCTGTTCTAAAGATTTTGAGACAAAAAGCTGGCAAAAGACTCAGGAAAATAAAGGAAGAAGATATATATATATATGTAAATCATGTCTCACAAAGACCCGTTAAGCACATGGAACTCTGCTCAATGTTTTGTGGCAGCCTGGATGGGAGGGGAGTTTGTGGGAGAATGGATCCATGTATAAGTATTTGCTGTACACCTGATAGTATCACAACATTGCTTGTTAATCAGTTATACCCCAATACAAAATAAAAAGTTAAAAAAATAGAAAATAATGCCTCACCTTTCTTCTTCTAATTAGGTTGTAAGATGTTACAAAATATTGTACACTAATCTTGTAATAACAGAAAGATACCTAATCAGAAATCAGAACACACAAAGAAACACAAGCTAAATTCCTGAAAGGAATAAGACATTTCTAGGACTCAAAAAAGACCTTGCATGCTTTCATCCCTGGATCCAGAGCTAGAAGGAACAATCGTAAAGGAAAATATGAAAGAAAGAGTCTAACTTAAAATCAAATGTAAAGACCATAAGAAGGCTGGTATGAGGAATGAGGGTTCCTAGGTGCTCCAATCACAGAGTAAGTCAACTTACATCAGCATTTTCTTTTTCATGAACCATTTTCTGTGGGAAGCAGCATAACAAAAGCTCAGGGTTGAGAAAACGAAATGGGTAGAAGTCCTCCTAAATCATCTGAGACCATCACTTAGTGCAAAGTAGTAACCTGATGAAGAATTTTTAAATGAATAGGATAAATATATCAAAAAATGGAAATAGCAAAGGAAATTTAAACATATGATGAGATGAGTGATTTCAGAAACAGAAAACTACAAAAAAGAAGAAATGGAAAATCTAGAATTGAAAAATATTAGAGTTGAAGGGACTCCAAAAAAGAGGGGATATAGATGTACTTAGAGCTGATTCACTTTGTTGTACAGCAGAAAGTAACACAGCATTGTAAAACAACTATCCTCCAACAAAATTAAAAAGAAAAAATCTGATAGACTTTACAGTAGACTGAGCACAGTGAAAGAAAGATCAGGGAATAAACATGCAAAGACAAAAATATGTTTAAAAATAAACTGAGTAGGACATCTGAGACTGTGGGAAAATGTTACATAGTTTGAAACACCTGTAATTTGTGTTCTAAGTAGGAGATGTGAGAGACTTACAGATATAATAACATTTTTTTAAATTTTTTCAAAATTTCTAAAGGTTACATTTACACGCAATTTTAAGGTTCCGCTTACAGCTATTAGAAAATATTGGCTAATTTTAAGGTTCCACTTACAGCTATTAGAAAATATTGGCTACTTGATATTCAAGAAACCAAAGGAAATACTTTCTTTTTGAATAATGGATAGTGTTAAGAGGGTAAAAAGTTTTTAAAAAGTCTGTTTCAGGGACATGAAGGTCACTGTGGTCCAATCAAGAGCTAATTTGGAAAGATGAGAATTTTTGGCATGCACCCTAATACACACAGGTACATCATTTCAAATATAATTCTCAAAAACCCATGATTTAATACTATGTAGAAGGCAATGGCACCCCACTCCAGAACTCTTGCCTGGAAAATTCCATGGATGGAGGAGCCTGGTAGGCTGCAATCCATGGGGTCGCTAAGAGTTGGACACAACTGAACGACTTCACTTTCACTTTTCACTTTCATGCATTGGAGAAGGAAATGGCAACCCACTCCAGTGTTCTTGGCTGGAGAATCCCAGGGATGGGGAAGCCTGGTGGGCTGCCGTCTATGGGGTCACACAGAGTCGGACACGCCTGAAGTGACTTAGCAGCAGCAGCAGCTAACAACGTTCTAGACCACATAAATGCAAAATGATGAATATTTCCCCAAATATATTAAGGCATGTGTTGTCATCCTCATTTCACAGAAGTGAAATGAAGGCTCAGCAATGTTAAGTGATTTGGTGGAGGCCACATAATAGGAAGATACTGGAACCTGGTTTCTAACCCAAGACATACAGTTTGCAACACTCACATTCTTTCTTTTACACAGCACAATAAGAAAAGCTCTAAACTCAATAGCACCTACTTTTGTTTACTTTCATCTTATTTGCAAAATTTGGATTCATCTCACTCAGAAAATTGTTTTCACATGTTTTACTTCTTTTTGTAAGCCAGGGTGATCATGGGCTATTAATCATTGCTGCAACAGATAAAGCTAACTTGTAAAAAAACAATTTTCATTATTTTTTTGGAACCACTTTATGGAATGGGATACTCTATCACCAAAGGAAACAAATGGTTCATGTTCCTAGTAAAAATGCTTTACAAAGGCATTCCCATCTGAGGTCCCCAGGTTCTGAATCTGTTCCTATCAACGGTGATACTCACAAGGTTAAAATATACAGTGGACCTTTAATTATTTTATAATGAGAAATATAGTATATTTATAAACGACATTAGAAAAAAAGACAGTATTTTAGTAAATACATGTAATATAGTATGATGTATTCTGATTTCTGATCTAACAATGAGAAAAAGCTGACTAAATGAATGCCATTTGTTCTATAATTCTTCCTAATACCCCTCCATTTATCCAAGTCCAACCCTTTAAATAGAAACACTTTTCTAAAATGCAAATCAGATTACTCTGCAGTCCTGTTTCAACTCTTTAAATGATTCCCCATCACCTTCAGGGAGATGATCTTGAGCAATATATCTAAACTCTACTTCAAGATTACAAAGTTAATATAATTGTTGAGTTGAGAGTAAATTTCATACTATCCATCTCCTGCTCTAGCTTTCAATCACTACACTGTAATGACTTTTTAAAACAGGGGTTGGTAAACTACATTCTGAGAGCCTAATCCATTCTGTACTTGTTTTTGTATGGCTCATAAGCTAACAAAGTTTTCTTTTTAAAAATTCATTCAATTATTTATAATATTCATATTATAAATAATGAATAATTCATTATTCATTTTAATATTCTAATTTATATTATTTTCCATTATGGTTTACCACAGGATATCAAATATAGTTCCCTGTGCTACATAGTAGGACCTTGTTGTTTATCCATTCTATCTATAATAGTTTGCATCTGATAATCCCAAACTTCCACTCCATCACTCCCCCACCTTCTCCCTATTGGCAACCCTAAGTCTGTACTCTACATCTGTATGTTTCTCTTTTGTAGATAGGTTTTTTGGTGTTATATTTTAGATTTCACATATAAGTGATATCAGATGCTATTTGTATTCTCTTTCTGGCTTATTTCATTTAGTGTGATAATATTTAGATCCATACATATTGCTGCAAATGGCATTATTTTTTTATGGCTGAGTAGTATTTCATTATGTGTGCATGTGTGTGCATGAATGTGTGTATAACATCTTTATCCATTCTTGTCAATTTAGGGTTTCTTCAAAGTCTTGGCTACTGTAAATAATGCTGCTATGAACATATTGGTTCATGCATCCTTTTGAATTATAGTTTTGTCCAGATATAAATGCTCATGAATGGGATTGCTGGATCATATGGTAACTCTATTTTTAGTTTTGTTAATTGCAATTCCATAACATGGAAAATACATAAGACTCAAATATCAGTGTCCATTGAAAAAGTTTTAATGGAACATAGTCATGCCCATGTGTTTTTGTATTGCTTGTAGCTGCTTTCAAGCAACAAGCATTGAGTAGTTGCAACAGAGATTGCCTGGCCCACAAAACAAATATTACTATCTAGCTGTTTATGGAAAAAAAAAATCAACACCTAAGTTAATGACTGGGCTTCCCAGGTGGCACCAGTGGTAAAGAACCCACCTACCAATACAGGGGACATAAGAGATGTGGCTTTGATCCCTGGGTTGGGGAGATCACCTGGAGGAGAGCATGGCAACCCACTCTGGTATTCTTGCCTGGAGAATCCCATGGAAAGAGGAGCCTGGTGGGCTATAGTCCATAGGGTCACAAAGAGTCAGAGATAACTGAAGTGACAATACACACACATGAAAAGTAATGACTATCAATCACCAAGAAAGAGGGAAATAAGAAGCTAGAGAAGTAAGCTGAGTCAAGTTATCAGAGGTCAAATCACTTCATCAAGAAATTTGGACTTCTTTTTTATGGTTGAGTAGTATTCCATTGTATATATCTACCACATTTTCTGTATCCATTTCTCTGTTGATGGACATTTAGGTTGCTTTCATGTCCTGGCTATTGTTAATAGTGCTGCAATAAAAAAAATTAAAGTACACATCTTTTTGAATTATGGTTTTCTCAGTGTGTATGCTTACTGTATATTGGGGAAGTAGTTGGCAAGGAGATCCAAGAGGGAGGGGATATATGTACACATATAATTGATTCATTTTGTTGTAACACAGAAACTAACACAATATAGTAAAGCAATTATACTCCAACAACATTTTTTTTAAAAAGCATTACTTTTTTAAAAAAGAAATTTGGACTTATAATAAATCTTGGTTTACATAACAAGATATATTATTTAGAAGATTTTTCCTTTTGTAAATTTAATTGTATAAATAATAATGCTCTATATTAGCATTAAATATGTAAAAAACATGTACATATAATCACTAGAGTACATTTTGCTCGTTTGTCTTTTCCTTCAAAGTGCTATTCTTTCTTGTTGAAGATGTCTCTTCTAGTATGTCATGAACACTGGTTCGTTTTTCAAAATGTATTTTAGTCATTATCTTTACTACAAAAGTGTCCCCAACACCCTCCTTCCCCACCTGGGAGGTGTCCCTTTTCTCTTTTTAAAATTAATTTATTTTAATTGGAGTCTAATTACTTTACAAGATATGCAGATTACACCACCCTTATGGCAGAAAGTGAAGAGGAACTAAAAAGCCTCTTGATGAAAGTGAAAGTGGAGAGTGAAAAAGTTGGCTTAAAGCTCGACATTCAGAAAATGAAGATCATGGCATCCGGTCCCATAACTTCATGGGAAATAGATGGGGAAACAGTGGAAACAGTGTCAGACTTTATTTTGGGGGGCTCCAAAATCACTGCAGATGGTGACTGCAGCCATGAAATTAAAAGATGCTTACTCCTTGGAAGGAAAGTTATGACCAACCTAGATAGCATATTCAAAAGCAGAGACATTACTTCGCCAACAAAGGTCCAGCTAGTCAAGGCTATGGTTTTTCCTGTGGTCATGTATGGATGTGAGAGTTGGACTGTGAAGAAGGCTGAGCGCCGAAGAATTGATGCTTTTGAACTGTGGTGTTGGAGAAGACTCTTGAGAGTCCCTTGGACTGCAAGGAGATCCAACCAGTCCATTCTGAAGGAGATCAGCCCTGGGATTTCTTTGGAAGGAATGATGCTAAAGCTGAAACTCCAGTACTTTGGCCACATCATGGGAAGAGTTGACTCATTGGAAAAGACTCTGATGCTGGGAGGGGATTGGGGGCAGGAGGAGAAGGGGACGACAGAGGATGAGATGGCTGGATGGCATCACTGACTCGATAGACGTGAGTCTGAGTGAACTCCGGGAGTTGGTGATGGACAGGGAGGCCTGGCATGCTGCAGTTCATGGGGTCACAAAGAGTCGGACACAACTGAGCGATTGAACTGAACTGAACTGATTGTGGTGGTTTTTGCCATACATCGACATGAATCAGCCATGGGCGTGCTTGTGTCTCACCACCCTGAACCCGCCTTCCACCTCCCTCCCCACCCCATCCCTCAGGGTTGTCCCAGAACACCGGCTTTGAGTGCCCTGCTTCACGCATCGAACTTGCACTTGTCATGTATTTTACAAATGGTAATATACACGTTTCAATGCTATTCTATTCTTTTCTATTCTCTTCTAGTTTATGCTTTTCTGTACGATGAACATTTTCAACAAAGTTTTTTCAAAATTGATTTTTGTAACTCAGTTCCTGGGTCCTTTCCTGTTTTTCTTTTTAGCCCTTTTGCCCAAGAAATTATTCAACATATTAGCAGACACTTACTAAAAACAAGTTTGTGAATTAATATTCAAGAAATGCCTTACACATCTTTGACCCAATTTGATCCTGATTTCACCCAAAGACTGGGTTCCTTCATTGTAAAAGAGTGATGTCAAGAAAATCTTAGTGACCTGTTTGTACCTTTGGGGAAATAGGAACTGTTTGGGAGACTTACAGAGAAAATATTTTCTTTATTTAAGGTTTTAATTTTTTTTTCTTTTGAAGTTTTTATTTTGTATTGGGGTGTAGCCAATTAACAATGTTGTGATAGTTTCAGGTCAACATCAAAGGGACTCAGCCATACATACACGTGTATCTATTCTCTCACAAACTCCCCTGCCATCCAGGCTGCCGCATAACACTGAGCAGAGTTCCATGTGCTATACAATAGGTACTTGCTGGCTATTCATTTTAAATATAGCAGTGTGTACAGGACGATCCGCAACTCCCTAACTATCCCTTACCCCGGCAAACATAAATTCATTTTCTAAATCTGTGAGTCTCTTTCTGTTTTGTGAAAAAGTTCATTTGTATTATTTATTTTTAGATTCCACATATAAGGGATGTCATATGATATTTCTCTTTCACAGAGAAAATCTTAATAAGGGACCTGAGCCTTGTTTAAGCTAAAATATCTGTACACATGGGGCTTCCCAGGTGGCACTAGTGGTAAAGAACCCACCTGCCAATACAGGAGACATAAGAAACATGGGTTCATTCCCTGGGTCAGGAAGATCCCCGGAGGAGGGCATGGCAACCCACTCCAGTATTCTTACCTGGAGAATCCCATGGACAGAGGAGCCTGGTGCACTACAGTCCATAAAGTTGCAAAGATTCGGACACAACTGAAGGTTGTGTATTTGTACACAGGTATTTGTACACATGATGAGGAAGAATTGTTAATCATAGTGAACACTCTATTCATTTGGTCCCCAAAAGCATACTACATGGAGGATGAAACAAATACTGAGACTGCTTGGGATGTCATTGGCATCCAGTGTGTATGTAGCAAATGAATATTTTTAAAAGAATAGACCAGTTCAGTTCAGTCGCTCAGTTATGTCCGATTCTTTCTGACCCCATGGACTGCAGCACTCCTGGCTTCCCTGTCCATCACCAACTCCCAGAGTTTGCTCAGACTCATATCCAATGAGTCAGTGATGCCATCCAACCATCTCATCCTCTGTCATCCCCTTCTTCTCCTGACTTCAATCTTTCCCAGCATCAGGGTCTTTTTTAATGAGTCGGTTCTACTCATCAGGTGGACAAAATATTGGAGCTTCAGCTTTAGCATCAGTCCTTCCAATGTTCAGGACTGATTTCCTATAGGATAGACTGGATTGATCTCCTTGCAGTCCAAGGGACTCTCAAGAGTCTTCTCCAACACCAGAGTTCAAAAGCATCAGTTCTTCAGTGTTCTACATTCTTTATGGTCCAACTCTCACATCTGTACATGACTACTGGAAAAATCATAGCTTTGACTATACTGACCTTTGTCAGCAAAGTCATGTCTCTGCTTTTTCACTAACTAGAGATATTGAAGGAAACGGCAACCCACTCCAGTGTTCTTGCCTGGAGAATCCCAGGGATGGGGGAGCCTGGTGGGCTGCCATCTCTGGGGTCGCACAGAGTTGGACATGACTGAAGTGACTTAGCAGCAGTAGCAACAGCAGAGATATTGTAGAACTGTTATAGAGCATCACAGAGGTTCAAGCACAGACTTAGGGTGTTTTCATAAGTTGACATAGTTTTATTATTCTAAGTAAAAAATATAATAACCATGGTTATTATTAGCATTTTCTGACTGATTACTTGGAACAAGGCAAGTGTGTTCTATGTATTTTTTAATTTTTGCAACAGTCTCATGAGGCAGGTACATCTATCTTACCCACACGGTAGATGATTTCTCATTATTTATGGCACACATGCTGTTTTTCTCCACATGTATCTCTGGCTTCTGCCTCCAACACTAAGCACTTACTCTTTCTGTACACCCTCCTGAGAGAGATTTTTTTGGTTAATTTAAACACTATCCTCTTGTGTCTGCTTTTGTTGCTCCAATCTCTTCATGCAGGACTGCTTCACAAGCTCCTGCTCAGCCTGAAGCCTGGCTATGGAGATCCCTATGGAAGATATCAGTGAATATGCTCATTCATTTACCTATTTTTCACTTGTTCACCACGTATTGAGCTTTTATGTATCAGGCAGCAGTGAAAATTCAGAAATAAAAAATATGGCCTCTGATAGACTGGTTTTTCTATTCTCATAGGGAGCCAATGTCATGATGGGTGATCTGATTGAAATCTCTTGGGTCAGAGGTTACAGTACTAGGCCAAACTAGGGAGGCCACAGAGGGTTTTTACAGAAGCAGCAGAATCTAAATAGAGAAACCACAAGGGAAATAAAGTGTGCCAGAAAGGGTATTCTAAATATAGACACAAGCAGACCCACAGAGACATGAGCCAGCATAAAATTTTGAAAAAGTCCTGAAAGTTTATCAGCCATGGAATGAGAAAGAGGGCACTGAGGCAGTGAGTGAGGTCAATGGGAGAGGTGGCAGGTAAAGCTGAATTGATACATACACTTGCGCATCACAGCAAGAAGCTAACAACCAGAGAGAATGTGGAACCAGCATGTAGCAAGTGTTATGGCTCCAGGATAATGGTGGTATGTAGAAAACAATCATCATCTGCTGTTTTGTATTTTGCTGCCCAGTAAATAGCCAGGGCTACATTTCCCACAGGAGGAAAGAATTCCGGGTGATAGAATAATATAACCAAAGCTGCAGTGGGATCATAGAAATTAGATTTGAAAGATGAATCGTTATTATTCTGGGATTTCATAAGTAGTTTACTTAAAAGAATGTGTTGTTTCACTGAAATATTTTTATAAATCATTTGTGTATGTGCACATAGATGGGGAAACAGTGGAAACACTGGCTGACTTTATTTTTGGGGGCTCCCAAATCACTGCAGATGGTGACTGCAGCCATGAAATTAAAATATGCTTACTTCTTGGAAGGAAGGTTATGACCAACCTAGACAGCATATTAAAAAGCAGAGACATTACTTTGTCAACAAAGGTCTGTCAAGTCAGGCTATGGTTTTTCCAGTGGTCATGTATGGATGTGAGGGTTGGACTATAAAGAAAGCTGAGCGCCGAAGAATTGATGTTTTTGAACTGTGTTGTTGGAGAAGACTCTTGAGTGTCCCTTGTTCAGCAAGGAGATCCAACAAGTCCATCCTAAAGGAGATCAGTCCTGGGTGTTCATTGGAAGGACTGATGTTGAAGCTGAGACTCCAATACTTTGGCCACCTGATGCGAAGAGCTGACTCATTTGAAAAGACCCTGATGCTGGGAAAGATTGAGGGCAGGAGGAGAAGGGGATGACAGAGGATGAGATGGTTGGATGGCATCACCGACTCCATGGACATGGGTTTGGGTGGACTCTGGAAGTTGGTGATGGACAGGGAGGCCTGGCGTGCTGCAGTTCATGGGGTCGCAAAGAGTCGGACACGACTGAGTGACTGAACTGAACTGAACTAAAACTTGCTACCAGTTTTGTACAGTTTCCTACTTATTTGCCTTTCTCATTTGGCATATCATTGCTAATTAAGTAGGTATTTCAAATTGTGGGAAGAAAATTAGTAGATTGGTGATAGAAAAATTAAAGGATATTTTATCTTGTAAGCATTTTTTTTTAATTGGGGTACAGTTGCTTTACAATGTTGTGTTGCTTTCTGCTTACAAGAGGTAAATCAGCATATGTATACATAATCTTCTCCTTCTTAACTCTCCCTTCCATTCCCCATCTCCATCCCATGCCTCTAGGTCACCAGAGAGCACTGAGCTGAGCTCTGTGTGCTATACAGCAGCTTCCCACTAGCTATCTATTTTACACATGGTCATGTATATATGTCAATCCCAATCTCCTAATTCATCCCACCTCACCACCCTCCTGTGTGTCTGTTCTCTGTATCTGTGTCTCTATTCCTATCATGCAAATAGGTTCATCTATATCATTTTTCTAGATTCCACATATATGTATTAAATATGATCTTTCTCTTTCTGTTTTTAATTCACTCTGTATGATAGATTCTAGGTGCATCCTCATCTCTACAAATGATTCAACTTTGTTCCTTTTTATAGCTGAATAATATTCCATCACATATATGTACTGTATCCTCATTAATTCATCTGTTGATGAACATTTAGGTTGTTTCCATATCCTGGCTATTGCAAATAGTGTTGCAAGGAACATTAGGGTGCATGTGTCTTTTTGAATTATGGCTTTCTAAGGGTGTACACCAAGTAGTGGTATTGCAGGGCCATATGGTAGTTCTATTTTTTGGTTTATTAAGGAATCTCCACACTGATCTCCATAGTGACTGTATCAATTTACATTCTCACCAACAATGCAAGAAGGTTTCATTCTCTCTACACCTTCTCCAGCATTTATTGTTTGTGGATTTTTTTTAAGATGGCCATTTTGACTAGTGTGAGGTGATACCTCATTGTAGTTTTGACTTGCATTTCTATAACAATTAGTGATACTGAGCATCTTTTCTTGTACCTTTTGGCATCTGTATGTCTTCTTTGGAGAAATATATATTTAGATTTTTTGCCCATTTTTTAATCAGGTTGTTTGCATTATATATATATCTATATCTATATCTATATATATATCTGCATGAGCTATTTATATATTTTGGAGATTAATCCCTTGTTAGTTGCTTTGTTTGCAAATATTTTCTCCCATTCTGTAAAACAGTGAAATTATTACACTATCTAACATCATACACAAAAACAAACTCAAAATAGAGTAAGACCTAAAGGTAAAGCCAGACACTATAAAACTCTTGGAGGAAAACATAGGAAGAATACTCTTTGACATAAACTGCAGCAAGATCTTTTTTGACTCATGCGCTAGAGTAATGAAAATAAAGACAATAATAAACAAGTGGAACTAATTAAACTCAAAAGCTTTTGCACAGCTAAGAAAAGTGTAAATGAGACAAAAAGAACCATAAGCATGTATTTTAAATGCTGAATTGTTAATAAGAGAGAATAACACTTTTAGTTAATGTAAGCAAAATGGCCTCTGTTGTAACAATAAGGAGTTATACAGTTTTACATGGAAAAGAGAGAGAGCTCATGAATAAATGAGTGGAATAAATGAATGAATCTTTAATAATTATCATGGAGTACCCTCAAAAGATAGCTGCATCTAAGAAGGAAGTACACTGGATGTGTCTTTCCAACTTTAACTTGTTGGAAAAACAGTTAAACAGGAAAGTTATTTAAAAGGACAATTTTCACTATGTCATTTAAGTTTATAATAAACTTGTGTTATATCTTTCAAATATAAAGTAACTAAGGGAGGCCTAGAGGAAGTTAACCATTCTGCCTAAGGTCTCATGAATGTCTGACTCCAAAATTCAAGGTCTTCCTGTGTTACCTAACATGCAGAAAAAATGGCTTTAGGCAGAGATTCCTTGCTTTTCACAGTCTTTGCTTAAATGCAAGTACCATGACATGAGGGTTTTTTGAAACAGAGAAAAAAGGTTAAGTTTAATGCTAGAAATAACTCTTCAGTATTAGACGGTCCTCATGTGCGTGTACAAGAGCATTACCTGCACCCCGTTGTGGATTATCAGTAACAGATTCACTGTAGGAGAATTGTATAGAATTGAAGCCTGTTTAAGAGACAACTTATAAACCTGGGCACTGTTTTAGGCTGAATTTCAGTGATTTTTTTTTTTTTTTTTGAAGTTCCCAATCTGTTAAATTCTATAAATACATTCTGTCTGTAAGACAGTTGAAGACCTCTGAGGTCATTCATTCCTAATCCCATCATTTCTCTACTGATGAAACCAAGAATCAGAGAAAGGAAGAAATTATATAGAATGTTTGATCTTTTTCTATTCAGTAAAAATATGTAGTAATAATTTGCTAGGTGATTCATGAACAGCATCTATAAAAGCATAGTCTGTCAAGATTGATGTTAATATCTTCATGATAAAGACTCAAGCTGGGAGGCTTTGGGTGGTTTTTCCAGGATTACACATCTAGAACACTGACAAGATTGGTAGTGAATTGGACTTGGTTTGGTTCTAATTTTTGCCTCATCTGAGCAGAAGGAGCTTTAGAGCACACACTGTAAATCTCCTTACGGTGCTTCATCTCCTATGTGAGGTGCTCTGTGACCATCTTGTCCACATGAAACTGCCCAGAAGTGGACAAACAGATGACCAGGGCAGGGAAAGAAGGACATAGAGATAATTCTAGTGTGTTGCATATAATTTTGATTACTCTCTATTTAAAATCCTCTACCAATTTTATCCCCAATGAAATCCTCCATACTCTAACGTACACAGAGCCATTGGCTCGCTGACTGTCTGTATTCAGCTTCACTGGTGATTCATTCCATGACCTTGACAAAAATGACTAAGCTTAACTTTATCTCAGTTTCTCCTTTATAATGTGATTATAAATATTACATGCCCCTTAGCTACCCAATGGGGGTCACAAAGGCATTAATAATGTAATTATTTCTATAGCACTAGAAAATCCTCCAGTGAAATACTATATTAAAAATATCACTACACTCAAACTATTCCCTGACAGGAGACTTAAATGAGAAAACTATTGCACTCAGTGGAAAGTGTGTCTGACGGGGTACATAATGTTGCTTGAGAAAAATGTCCTTCATACAAAGGTCCCAGAGCTTCATTAATTTTTCTGAGGGTGCTAAGGAGTGATGTGAAGGGGAAGGGGCCTAATGAGGAAGGGGCCTCAGTAGGGTGTGTTATTTTCTCTCTAGTTTTACAATCCTAATAAAGCTAGAAAAGTAAATGATATTATAAGAGCTCTGAAATTTGGGTTGTCAGATAAAATACAGGATACAAACATACATTTAAGGTGCAGATAAACAAAACTATTATATAAGTACTTTGAAAGTACTACATGCAGCATAGGTACACTAAAAAAAAAATATGTGAAATTCAAATTTAATTGCTTGCATCATCATCTTCTTCTTCTTCTTTTTTAATTTGCTAAACCTGCTAGTGTTACTCATTCAGTCATGTCTGACACTTTGTAACTGTAGCCAGCCAGGCTCCTCTGTCCATGGAATTTTCCAGGCAAAAATACTAGAGTGGGTAGCCATTCCCTTCTCCAGGTGACCTTCCTGATCCAGGGATTGAACCCAAGTCTCCTATATTGCAGGTGGATTCTTTACTGTCTTGAGCTACCAAGGAAGCCTGCTAAACATGTTAACTCTGTCTTAAATTTTACTTATTTAACTGATTATTTGTCAGTCTGAATTAGTGGAAACCATATGTGAAATCAATAGAGACAGAGTAAAGGGAAAAAGTAGGTGATTAATCTTCAGTTCAGTTCAGTTCAGTTGCTCAGTTATGTCCGACTCTTTGTGACCCCATGGATTGCAGCACACCAGGCCTCCCTGTCCATCACCAACTCCTGGAGCTTACTCAAACTCGTGTCCACTGAGTCGATGATGCCATCCAACCATCTCATCCTCTTTCATCCCCTTCTCCTCCCGCTTTCAACCTTTTCCAACATCAGGATCTTTTCAAATGAGTCAGTTCTTCCCATCAGGTGGCCAAAGTATTGGAGTTTCAGGTTCAGCATCAGTCCTTCCAATGAATATTCAGGACTGATTTCCTTTAGGATGGACTGGTTAGAACGCCTTGCTGTCCAAGGGACTCTCAAGAGTCTTCTCCAACAACACAGTTCAAAAGCATCAATTTTTTAGTGCTCAGCTTTCTTCACAGTCCAACTCTCACATCCATACATGACCACTGGAAAAACCATAGCTTTGAGTAGACAGACCTTTGTTGGCAAAGTAATGTCTCTGCTTTTTAATATACTGTCTAGGTTGGTCATAACTTTTCTTCCAAGGAGTAAGCATCTTTTAATTTCATGGCTGCGATCACCATGTGCAGTGATTTTGGAGCCCAAAAAATAAAGTCTGTCATTGGTTTCACTGTTTCCCCATCTATTTGCCATGAAGTGTTGGGACCAGATGCCATGATCTTAGTTTTTGAATGTTGAGTTTTAAGCCAACTTTTTCGCTCTCCCCTTCACTTTCATCAAGAGGCTCTAGGGAATTATAAGTAGAAAAGACATAGGAGACCCCTGTACGTTAATGATTACTCAGTAAAGAAGTCTGCTTAACCAGAAAACCAAGCAGCCTTGCTTAGCAATAAAACCATGAAACTGAAGCATGAAACATAGCCCACCCTCTAAAGTTAAAGATCTCTATGGAAAAGTGCCTACCATACAGAAACTTGACATAATTTTTGCAGTCCCAGCTTGACCATATAGGGACAAAATTTCCACTGCCTAACTTGGGGAAGGACCTGATGATGGGAACATGATGTCTACTCAAGAATGAAGAATAAAGTGATCTTCTTTCCTTCCCCACTTTTTATTTGTTTATAAAACTGTAGCCTACTAGGTTCTTGGGGAATAGAACCCTCTTGTCTCCCTGCTCATAAGACTCACAATCATCCTATTCTAATAAGTCACTTCTTATCTATTACTTTGCCTCTCACTGAATTCTTTCTGTGGTGGTACATAAAGGATAGGAGCTCTTCAGAGCCCCCAAAACACCACCTACTGGTTTCAAAATGATTGTAAAGGTAGACTATTTCATTGGTTTTAGATAACATAAAAATTAAGCAAATTGTGTCAGTGGTCTCACTAAGTTGCAATTCCTCAAAGGCAGATAATCAGGTTTGATTTTTTTTTTATGTTTTCTGAACTTGGCATAGTTTTTGTAACATTGTAAGCACCAGATAAATGTTTGTTGAATAAATGAATGAGTAAATGGCAATGTGAATAAACAGCTTGAATTAAACTGAAAGAATTTAAGGCACTTTGGGAACTTATTTAAAATATATATATTTGGGTTATAGTCAGTTGCCATAATAATTCTATATGGTTGGTTCTTCTAAGATGACTAAATTAGTTTATTAACATACTTACAAGCTTTTATTAAATTCAGCAAACATTTATCGGAGGTCTTTTTATGTGCAAAGTGTTCAGGATTTACTATTTATTACTTATCAAGTTATTTGTTATTAAATCTGGAACGAATTCTATCTACTTCCATTATAGGAGTAATTGCATTGCAATAATTGCTTACTTGTAATTCATTGCAGAGTTAGTATATTCTAAACAAAAGCAGTAATGGTGAGAACGGAAACTATGAAAAAATTTTGGAAAAGCTATTTTTCACAGCTTTATTAAGATATAACTGAAAATATTGAATGCATTTATTGTGTAAAACAATTTGATAAGCATATACATTCTGAACTGAATACTAAAATCAAGCTAATTAATATATCTACCACTTCACATGATTATCATTTTTTGTGTGTAGTAAGAACATTTAAGATCTATTCTCCTAGAAAATTTCAAGTATACAATGTAGTATTATTAAATAGTCATCATGCTGGACTTTAAATCTCCAGAATTTATTTATCTTGCATAACTGAAGCTTTGTTTATTTGACCATCTCTTATTTCTCCAACCCACAGCCCTTGCAAACTTTCTACTTTATTCTTTGCGAGACAAAGTTTTTTAGATTACACATATAAGTAAGGTTATTCAGGATATTTTTCCTGAGCTGGCTTATTTTATTTAGCATAATTTCCTCAAGATTCATCCATATTGTTGCAAATGTGATGAATGCAGGTTGATCTGGTGTCTCGGCTATTACAAGCAATGCTACGATGAATGTGGGGTGCAGATGTCTTTCAAGGTATTGAGTTCATGTTCTTTGGATACATATATACCCAGAGTTGGATTGCTGGATCGTGTGATAGTTCTATTTTTAGTAGTTTGAGGAACTTCCACACTGTTTTCCATAGTGATGATACCAGTTTACATTCTCATCAGTAATGAACAATGTTCCCTTTCCTTTACATCCTTGCAAATACTTATCTTTATCTTTTAGATAATAACCAGTCTAAGTGTGAGGTAATTTTGTGGTTCTTATTTTCACTTTGATATACATGTCCCTGATGATTAGTGATGCTGATTTTTTTCCATATATCTGTTGACCATTTATATGTATTCACTGGAAAAATACCTATTCAAAACTTTTACCCATTTTTAATTGGTTTATTTATTTTACTGCTATTGATCAGTATGACTTCCTTAAGTATTTTGGATATTAACCTCATCACATGTATAGTGTCTTACAAATGTTTTCTCTCATTCCATAGGTTTTGTCACTTTATTCATCATTCCTTTGCTATGTAGAAGCTTTTTAATTTGATACAATCCCATTTGTCTATTTTTGCTTCTGTTTTGATGGTTGCATCCAAAAAATTATTATCCATATCCATGTTAGGAAGAATTTTCCTTATGTTTCCTCATAATAGCTTTACAGTTCCAGGTCTTATATTTAAGTCTTTAATTAAATTCTGAGTTGACACTTGTATGATGTGAAATTAAGGACCAATATCAATCTTCTGCTTGTGCATATCCAGGTTCCCAGCACCACTTATTGAAGAGACTATTCTGTCCTCTTATGCATTCTTGGAACTTTTAAAGAAGATCAGTTGTCCATAAATATGTAACTTATTTCTGGGTTCCTTGTTTGGTTCTTTAGGTCTATATGTCTCTTCCTATGTTAGTACCATGCTGTTTTGGCTACCATAGCTACGTATTTTGAAATCAGGTAGCATGATGACTCCAGATTCGTTATATTTGCTCAAGATTTCTTTGGATTTTCACAATCTTTTATGATTCAATATAAATTTTAGGATTATTTTTTATTTGTATAAAAACATCCTTGGAAATTCTACAGGGCTTGCATTAACTCTGTAGATTTATTTGGGTGTGAAACATACTTTAACATTATTGATTCTTCCAAAGCATGAAAACAAGGTATCTTTCCATTTGTTTATGCCTTCTTCAATTTATTTCATCAATGTTTACAGGTTTTTAAGCTTTTAAAATATTTTTATTGGAGTTATAGTCAATGTACAATGTTGTGCTAGTTTCTCACTCTTTTTAAGATTCTTTTCCCATATAGGTCATTACAGAATACTCGAGTAGAGATCCCTGTACTATACATCAGTTCAGTTCAGTTCAGTTGAGTCGCTCAGTTGTGTCCGACTCTTTGTGACCCCATGAATTGCAGCATGCCAGGCCTCCCTGTCCATCACCATCTCCCAGAGGTCACTCAGACTCACATCCATCGAGTCCGTGATGCCATCCAGCCATTTCATCCTCTGTCATCCTCATTTCCTCCCGGCCCCAATCCCTCCCAGCATCAGAGTGTTTTCCAATGAGTCAACTCTTTGTATGAGGTGGCCAAAGTACTGGAGTTTCAGCTTCAGCATCATTCCTTCCAAAGAACACCAGGACTGATCTCCTTTAGGATGGACTGGTTGGACTAGGATGGACTCCTTTAGGATCTCCTTGCAGTCCAAAGGACTCTCAAGAGTCTTCTCCAATACCACAGTTCAAAAGCATCAATTCTTCAGTGCTCAGCTTTCTTCACAGTCCAACTCTCACATCCATACATGACCACTGGAAAAACCATAGCCTTGACTAGATGGACCTTTGTTGGCAAAGTAACATCTCTGCTTTTCAATATGCCATCTAGGTTGGTCATAACTTTCCTTCCAAGGAGTAAGCATCTTTTAATTTTATGGCTGGAATCACCATCTGTAGGGATTTTGGAGCCCCCCAAAATAAAGTCTGACACTGTTTCCACTGTTTCCCTATCTATTTCCTCACACAATAGTAAAGTAATGTTCAAAAGTCTCCAAGCCAAGCTTAAGCAATACATGAACCATGAACTTCCAGATGTTCAAGCTGGTTTTAGAAAAGGCAGAGGAACCAGAGATCAAATTGCCAACATCCACTGGATCATCAAAAAAGCAAGAGAGTTCCAGAAAAAAACATCTATTTCTGCTTTATTGACTATGCCAAAGCCTTTGACTGTGTGGATCACAATAAACTGTGGAAAATTCTGAAAGAGATGGAAATACCAGACCACCTGACCTGCCTCTTGAGAAGCAGACTGGTTCCAAATAGGAAAAGGAGCACGTCAAGGCTGTATATTGTCTCCCTGCTTATTTACCTTATATGCAGAATACATCATGAGAAACGCTGGCCTGGAAGAAGCACAAGCTGGAATCAAGATTGCTGGGAGAAATATCAATAACCTCAGATACGCAGGTGACACCACTCTTATGGCAGAAAGTGAAGAGAAACTGAAGAGCCTCTTGATGAAAGTGAAAGAGGAGAGTGAAAAAGTTCATTTAAAGCTATACATCAAGTATTTACTAAATATCTATTTTATTTTGTATTTATTGGGGTATAGTTTTTTCACAACGTTGTGCTAGCTTGAGCTATACACCAAACGAATCAGCCATATGTATACACAATCCCTTAAGGATTTCTCTCCCATCTAGGTCACCACAGAGCACTGAGTAGAGTTCCCCATGCTATACAGCAGGTTCTCACCTGCTGTTCTCACCATGCATAGCAGTGTATACATGTCAATCCTAATCTCCCAACTCATTCCACCTCCCCTTTCCCCACTTGGCATCCATACCTTTGTTCTCTATGTCTGTGTCTCTGTTTATCAGTGTACAGGTTTTTCATGTCTTTGGTTAAATTTATTTCTAAGTATCTTATTATTTTTGATTTTTTTGTAAATGCAGTTGTTTTCTAAATTTCTTTTTCAGACATAACTTTGCTGTTAGGGTATGGAAATGCAAGTGTTTTTTGCATGTTGATTTTGTATCCTGATCTGAGAAGAAAAACTTTTGAGTTTTTCACCTTTGACTAAGATGTTAGTTGTGGGCTTATAATAACTGGCGTTTATTATATTGATATTCATTCCTTCTATATAGCTAATTTGATGAGATTCTTTATCATGAAAGGTGTTGAATTTTGTGAAATGATTTTCTGCATCTGTTGAGATGGTCATGTGTTTTTTATTCTTCATTCTGTTAATAAACAATGTATAATACTTATTGACTTTTGTATGTTGAGCTGTGCTTGCATCCCAGGGATAAATCCCACTTAACCATGGTATATGATTCTTTAAATGAGTTGTTGTGTTCAATTTGCTAGTATTTTGTTAAAGGTTTTTGTTTCTGTATTTATGAGGAATATTGACACATAATTTTATTGTTATGTCCTTCTCTGTCTTGTTATAAGGACAAATCTGACCTCATAAAATGAATTTGAGAATATCCTCTGCTCTTTGTCTTCTGGAAGAATTTGAGAAGGATTGGTATTAACTCTTTTTAAATGTTTGATAGAATTCACCAATTAGACATCTGGTCTTGGACTTTTCTTTCTTGGGAGGTATTTGATTACAGATTCAATTTTCTTACTAGTAATTAGTCTGCTTTGCTATTCTGTTTCCTTATGATTCAATCTTTGTAGCTTACATGTTTCTAAGAATGTATCCACCTCTTCCAGGTTTTCCAATTTGTTGGCGTATAATTATTCAAAGTAGTCTCATAATCCTTTGTATTTTTGTGGTTTCAGTTGTAATATCTCCTCTTTCACCTATAATTTTATGTATTTGATTCTTCGCTCTCTTTTCCCTCAATGAAAGTGTTAGTCCTTCAGTCGTGTCCAACTCTTTGCTACCCCATGGGCTGTGTAGCCCTTCAGGCTCCTCTGTCAATGGAATTCTCCAGGCAAGAATACTAGAGTGGATAGCCATTACTTTTCCAGGGGACCTTCTTGACCCAAGGATCAAACCTGGGTCTCCAGCATTGCGGGCAGATTCTTTACTGTCTGAGCCACCAGGGAAGTTCCTTTCTTTGAACAAGTCAAGCTAAAAGTGTGTCAACTTTACCTGTTCAAAAACTTGGAAAATTCACAGGTATGTGGAAATTAAAGAACACATTCTTTTTGAAAGTTAAAAAGAATCTTGAGACAAATGAAAATGGAAACTCAACATACCAAAATTTATGATGTGCAACAATAGCAGTTTTAAGGAATTTTATATCAGTAAACATATGAATTATGAGAAAAAAGATCTCCAAACAACTTAACTTTACTCATTTACAAAGTAGATAAATAAGAACAGCCTAAGCTCAAAGTTAACACAAGAAAGAAAATAGCTAATATAAACAGGAATAAATAAAATGGAGTGTAGAAACCAATTGCAAGCTAGAAGTCAAGTTAGAACTACACATATGTGGGTGAAAAAATGAAGTTAAGAGAGGAAGAAACCTCCTGTGAAATGTGAAATAGAGCCTGGGATCTCAGGCCAGATAATCTGGGTTTATTTATTTATTTTTTTAATTAATATTACTTTATTTTTTAATATAAATCCATTCATTTCAATTGGAGGCCAACCACCCTACAATATTGTATTGGTTCTGCCATACATCAACATGAATCCGCCATGGGTATACACGTGTTCCCTATCCTGAACCCCACTCCCACCTCCCCACCCCGTACCATCCTTCCGGGTTGTCTCAATGCACCAGCCCCAAGCATCCAGTATCATGCATAGAACCTGGACTGGCGATTCGTTTCATATATGATATTATACATGTTTCAATGCCATTCTCCCTAAATTCTGACCCATTACAAGCTCTGTAATCTTGAGATTACTGAACCTTTCAAAGCACAGTCTCTTTAACTACATAGTGGGAATAATAGTAGAACCTACAACATGAAGTAATTTGGAATATTGCAAAGATAATTCAAATGAAGCACTTAACCTAATCCTTATCAGGAAAGATATGTCTGCTCTCCAGATAGTTTTATCTTCATTAACTATCTTTTTATTGATATCATGGGGTAAAACTCTGATTACTTATTTACTTGAAATTAGTAATTTAAAAATAAATTCTCTATGATCAGATCAGATCAGATCAGTCGCTCAGTCGTGTCTGACTCTTTGCGACCCCATGAATCACAGCACGCCAGGCCTCCCTGTCCATCACCAACTCCCGGAGTTCACCCAGACTCACGTCCATCGAGTCAGTGATGCCATCCAGCCATCTCATCCTCTGTCGTCCCCTTCTCCTCCTGCCCCCAATCTCTCCCAGCATCAGAGTCTTTTCCAATGAGTCAACTCTTCGCATGAGGTGGCCAAAGTACTGGAGTTTCAGCTTTAGCATCACTCCTTCCAAAGAAATCCCAGGGCTGATCTCCTTCAGAATGGACTGGTTGGATCTCCTTGCAGTCCAAGGGACTCTCAAGAGTCTTCTCCAACACCACAGTTCAAAAGCATCAATTCTCTGGCACTCAGCCTTCTTCACAGTCCAACTCTCACATCCATACATGACCACTGGCAGAACCATAGCCCTGACTAGACGAACCTTTGTTGGCAAAATAATGTCTCTGCTTTTGAATATGCTATCTAGATTGGTCATAACTTTCCTTCCAAGGAGTAAGTGTCTTTTAATTTCATGGCTGCAGTCACCATCTGCAGTGATTTTGGAGCCCCCCCAAAAAAGTCTGACACTGTTTCCACTGTTTCCCCATCTATTTCCCATGAAGTAATGGGACTGGATGCCATGATCTTCGTTTTCTGAATGTTGAGCTTTAAGCCAACTTTTTCACTCTCCACTTTCACTTTCATCAAGAGACTTTTTAGTTCCTCTTCACTTTCTGCCATAAGGGTGGTATCATCTGCATATCTGAGGTTATTGATATTTATCCCGGCAATACTACATTCTGTATGAAAACAAATACAATTGTACCCCAGAGTTTCATTTGTGATTCACATAAAAACTAACATAAAACACATATATTCATACAAATGGAATGCTATTTGCAGGCCACATTAGGCTCTGTCTCTGGATTTTTGTGATATCATTTGTTCTTTGTTATTAAAATTACTACAATGAGAAGTTCTAGGGTTAAAAAAAAAGCAATTTAAGTAACTATATGGAGAAGGCAATGGCACCCCACTCTAGTACTCTTGCCTGGAAAATCCCATGGACAGAGGAGCTTGGTAGGCTGCAGTCCATGGGGTCGCTAAGAGTCAGACATGACTGAGCGACTTCACTTTGACTTTTCACTTTCGTGCATTGGAGGAGGAAATGGCAACCCACTCCAGTGTTCTTGCCTGGAGAATCCCATGGACAGAGGAGCCTGGTGGGCTGCCGTCTCTAGGGTCACACAGAGTCGGACACGACTGAAGCGACTTAGCAGCAGCAGCAAGTAACTATATATCAGTGTAGAATACATGCTTAGTAAATGCTAACTGTCATTACGCCAGATGATATTTCAGGTTTCTTATATTGTTTTCAGATTATAACAATGGTTATAACCTACAAGCAATGGCTATGTTATGATTCATTATTCCCAATGTACATATGAGAAAAGAGAGGATCAAAGTCCAAACAAACCTTTCCAGGGCAGCCTAGTTTATATAAAACCCCTCCAGAGCAGCTGGACACCCGTGTTTTATTGATGCCAAATCTCTGTTCTTTTCTTTTCACACCACTTTTCCCATGGAAAAGTGTGACTAGGGTCTTCATTGTGGGAGAAGTAGCCCCAATGTCTGAGTACAGAGAAAGTGTTCCTAAGTATAGCTCTAAACTTATTGTTCTTCACAATAAGCTAGACCATTCAGACCTGGTCCCTTTCCTAAACCTTACTTCAAGAACCATCACATAAACTCATAAACTGAAAAATGATGAATACAGACCTTGACAATAAACACTAATAACAAAAATGATAATGGCCTTAAGGGACATGTTTCTGAATCTATCATGGAGCTGATTCAGGAGCATCACCAATGAGTGAGGAGAGGAGGCTATGCTCTCAAGAGGACACTTCCTGTCATGGCTGGAGATAACAGCAGTGACTCTTGGTCTGGTGATAGTGTTAATTTCAAGCTCTGTTAAATATGTGAAATAATAATTGTATGGTATCTTACTCAGAACAAAAGTACAACTCCATTAGCTGTTTTATTAACAGAGAATTAATTACCCTTTGACACAGAGTTTGAATTGATCAAGCAAAAAGAACATACTAGAGGAAAAGAAGATTGATCTGCTTCCAGAGTTTTCCAGGGGCCTCTCTTGCTTTTCTGATGAAAAGCTCATTTCATCAGATGAAAAATGATGCTGCTCATTTTTCTTTCCTGCACTGAGTTTTAAACTGTTCACCTCCCTGCATCTTCCCCACTCTCTGAAACCAGTTAATTACTAATGACCCTGTATATGACCTCACTCACACCTCTCTTCTGATACTATTTTGTTTCTAATCCAGTGGTTTAACTTCAGCATGTGGAGAGTTCACTAAAGATTGCTCAGCCCCAGTAGATTTTCTGATTCTTGGGCTCATGATTTACATTTGTAACAAGTTTCTAAATGACACTGCTAGTCCCCAACACAATCTAAACCTCATCACTCCAGCCAAAGAGATATTGACTCAGAAGAGCTTTTAGCTCAGTCTCTGGGTCTTTGCTGTGGGTAACCTGACTACTTGCTATAGATAACCAATTCTACCTGAACCTGTTAACAAAATCTAAGGCCCTCGTAACCTTGATCTTTATTTTTTTTGTTGTTGTTGTTTTATTTTTATTTTTTAACTTTACAATATTGTATTGGTTTTGCCATATATCAACATGAATCCACCACAGGTATATACATGTTCCCCATCCTGAAACCTCCTCCCTCTTCCCTCCCGTACCATCCCTCTGGGTGGTCCCAATGCACCAGCCCCAAGCATCCAGTATCGTGCACTGAACCTGGACTAGTGACTAATTTCATGTATGATATTATACATGTTTCAATGCCATTCTCCCAAATCATCCTACCCTCTCCCTCTCCCACAGAGTCCAAAAGACTATTACACAGAGTGAAGTAAGCCAGAAAGAAAAACACCAATACAGTATACTAACACATATATATGGAATTTAGAAAGATGGTAACAATAACCCGGTATACGAGACAGCAAAAGAGACACTGATGTATAGAACCTTGATCTTTAAAACTGTTTTCCTACTCTCAATTACCTCTTCACAGCATCTATAGAATATCTGCCTTCCCCTTTCTTACTAAATATCTATGTGTCTATTGGCAAAATAGTGTGGAAAAAGTCAGAAAAGAAGCAGGTTTTGAAGTCAGGCAGGTCTGGCTATGAATTCCACCCATGATGCAGACGTTTCACATGTTTGTTAATATCACTAGGCTTGCTTACTTATTCTAAAAGTCAGTCTAAACAATAGTCAGTTTGCAGAGCCGTTGTGAAGACTGAATAAGTGAACAGAGAGGTTAAATTTAGGGGCACATTAGAATCTCTTGAGAATTTGCTAAAGTCCAGATTTCCAGGCTTATCCCTAGAGCTTCTGAATCTAGATATGGGGTGAAGTTTGAGAATGTACACTTATACAAGTATGCAGACGATGCTGATGTGGTTGGTCTAGAGACCACTTTTTAAGAACCACTAACAGGTAAAAACAAAGTGATTAGCACAGGGCCTAGCCCTATACATGGAGTCAAAATGTATTCCTCGTCTTCCTATTTGGTTGATGATAACCTTTATCATATGAATGGATCCATAGAAACATCCTTGTCCCAAGGCTGGCCTAATCTGATTTATCTAAATTTGAC
This sequence comes from Bos mutus, assembly GCF_027580195.1. NCBI lineage: Eukaryota > Metazoa > Chordata > Mammalia > Artiodactyla > Bovidae > Bos > Bos mutus. Next base: position 60,052,857 of record NC_091618.1, read on the forward strand.
ATTTTCATTTACCAATTCAAAAGTCCATTCTTTTTGTTTTCTTTATCATCATGATCAATCTGGTCCTATCGTAGTCCTTTTCTTTGGTAAAACAGGATCTTTATTCAGGCTCTTAATATCTTCTGTGTCTCTACCTTTTCAGCTGCACATGGCTTCTCTTCAGAAATGCATTCCTGTAATTAGTCACACTCTTTGGCAGCAGTGAAGGTGTGAGATTGGATTATTTTCTGCTCCAGGTGAAGGCAGAAGATCATCTGAACTCTCGCTGTTGGAGAGCCTTTGAATGAAGCATTCTGTTAAAACAAACTGACTGTCTTTATGCAGACAGCTGTATCTGCCCCCAAAACACTTTCAAGTTTTGAAAAGCCATAGGAAGATAAAAGAACATCAAATCTATTTGGAAATTTGTCTGCTGGCAATAAGCTTCTTGCTTCTGACTCTGGAAAGAAGTTTTGAGTCTCCACTTTTCTTTTCATCTCTCCATGACCACCTCTCTTGCCCACACTGTGTGCCAGGCCCTCCCATACTCCTCATCCACCGCATTGTGCCTGGCTGAAGTGGTGTAGAAGGTAAAGATCAGACTGTACTTTTACGAGATAAAAGCCAGCACACTCCATGCATAATGCCTTGCTCTTCCACCGCATGCTTCATCTTGGGATCTCTAGCCATTCCATAAATGCTTTACAAAACTTGCTATTGTCCTTGGTTCCCCAAGGGGAAGTTGAATGTAAGCCACTCTCTGTATGTTAGTGCATCTCAACTACTCTGATAGATTGTAGACTACTTAAAGGGTCCCTGTGCTTTCTGAAGTTGTTCCTGTTTCTGTAAAGGGCACGAATTGTTTAAAGGGCATTGTAGGTAAATACAAAAATGAAGTTTCTGTGCAAGAGTGGTCTCTCAGACTGCATTTTGGAAAATTAACTTTAGGATCAACTACATATGATAGATGATATATGACAGATGGAGTGATTGCTTAAAAATCAATTTTAAAATAGCACACCACAACAGAATTCACCTTAGAGAGTCAGTAGACCTAACTACATAATAATCTAAGCTCATCAAAAAGTTAAATAGAGAGCTACACTTTATATGTGCTTCCATCCCTCACTTCCTTCACATACTGGACACCTGAAAATGAACAACTTCAGGGATGTCATCCTCCTTGTGCAGTGTTTCAAGTATTGTCAGTCATCCAATGGGGATATCAAGTTGCTCTGCTTTCTGAAGGTTTGTGAAACGCCACAGAATGAATCTGGAGCCAAGGACCAAACTCCAATCCAAAAAGGTTTGTCAGCCTTCTTATTGGTAAATCTTTCCTCTTGCTAATCTCTCTTTTTCTCTTTTGTATTAATACAGGCTCAAGTTTCTCAAACAGATTTTACTTTCAATGATTCTGTCTGTCATTATTTACAAGCTGATCCATCCACAGGACTTATTGTGTACTTGTTGAGATGAAGGCACACAAAACCAATTCCTAGTTAGTGAGCAAGACCATTTGCAGAAACACTTATCCGTCATGGCAAGTACCCATGATGACATCCATTGACTATTCTGGGACATCACAGTGCATGTATTATTGTATTTGTACTAAACAACAATGCTGTCTAGCAAATATCAATGACTCAGCCTTTCAAGGCTTAGGGAGGACATGTGATTTGATTGAATTCATATCTAAGTGAGAGAATCAAGATTAGAATTCAAACCTCACTAGATCAAAAAGCTATATTTGCTATTCTCAGTAACTATTGCTTCCACTGGCTTTATAAAATTTATAGCTTTGTTTTCCCCTTTATGTACACCATGGCTTTATATATGATTTAATTAAACAGAGCAGTTCAGTACAGTTCAGTCGCTCAGTCGTGTATGACTCTTTGTGACCATATGGACAGCACTCCCTGTCCATCAACAACTCCCAGACTTTACTGAAATTCATGTCCATTGAGTCGGTGATGCCATCCAACCACTCCGTCCTCTGTTGTCCCTTTCACTTCCTGCCTTCAATCTTTCCCAGCATCAGGGTCTTTTCCAATGAGTCAGTTCTTCACATCAGGTGGCCAAAGTATTGGAATTTCAGCTTCAACATCAGTCCTTTCAATAAACACTCAGGACTGATCTCCTTTAGGATGGACTGGTTGGATCTCCTTGCAGTCCAAGGACTCTCAAGAGTCTTCACCAACACCACAGTTCAAAAGCATCAATTCTTTGGCCTTCAGTTTTCTTTATAGTCTAACTCTCACATTCATACATGACTACTGGAAAAACCATAGCTTTGACTAGATGTACCTTTGTTGGCAAAGTAATGTCTCTGCTCCTTAATATGCTGTATAGATTGGTCATAACTTTCTTTCCAAGGGGTAAGTGTCTTTTAAAATTATGGCTTGAGTCACCATCTACAGTGATTTTGGAGCCCTCCAAAATGAAGTCAGCCTCTGTTTCCACTGTTTCCCCATCTATTTCCCATGAAGTGATGGGACCAGATGCCATGACTTTAGTTTTATGAATGTTGAGCTTTAAGCCAACTTTTTCACTCTCCTCTTTCACTTTCATCAAAAGGCCCTTTAGTTCTTCACTTTCTGCCATAAGGGTGGTGTCATCTGCATATCTGAGGTTATTGATATTTCTCCTGGCACACCTGATTCCAGCTTATGCTTCATCCAGCCCAGCGTTTCTCATGATGTACTCTGCATGTAAGTTAAATAAGCAGGGTGACAATATACAGCCTTGATGTACTCCTTTTCCTATTTGGAACCAGTCTGTTGTTCCACGTCCAGTTCTAACTGTTGCTTCCTGACCTGCATACAGGTTTCTCAAGAGGCAGGTCAGGTGGTCTGGTATTCACATCTCTTTCAGAATTTTTCACAGTTTGCTGTGATCCACACAGTCAAAGGCTTTGGCATAGTCAATAAAGCATACATAGATGTTTTTCTGGAACTCTCCTGCTTTTTCTGTGATCCAGCGAATGTTGGCAATTTGATCTCTGGTTCCTATACCTTTTCTAATACCAGCTTGAACATCTGGAAGTTCACAGTTCACATATTGCTGAAGCCTGGCTTGGAGAATTTTCAGCATTAATTTACTAGCGTGTGAGATGAGTGCAATTGTGTGGTAGTTTGAGCATTCTTTGGCATTGCCTTTCTTTGGGATTGGAATGAAAACTGACCTTTTCCAGTCCTATGGCCACTGTGGAGTTTTCCAAATTTGCTGGCATAATGAGTGTAGCATTTTCACAGCATCATCTTTCAGGATTTGAAATAGCTCAACTGGAATTCCGTCACTTCCACTAGCTTTTTCGTAGTGATGCTTTCTCAGGCCCACTTGACTTCACATTCCAGATGTCTGGCTCTAGGTAAGTGATCATACCACCATGATTATCTAGTTCATGAAGCTCTTTTATGTACAGTTCTCCTGTGTATTCTTGCCACCTCTTCTTAATACCTTCTGCTTCCGTACCATTTCTGTCCTTTATCGAGGCTATTTTTGCATGAAATGTTCCCTTGGTATCTCTAATTTTCTTGAAGTGGTCTCTAGTCTTTCCATTCTACTGTTCCTCTATTTCTTTTCACTGATCCCTGAGGAAGGCTTTCTTTTCTCTCCTTGCTGTTCTTGGAACTCTGAATTCAAATGGGTATATCTTTCCTTTTCTCTTTTGCTTTTCACTTCTCTTCTTTTCACAGCTATTTGTAAGGCCTCCACAGACAGCTGTTTTGCTTTTTTGTATTTCTTTTTCTTGGGGATGGTCTTGATCCCTGTCGCCTGTACATGTCAATGTCCATCCATAGTTCATCAGGCTATGATGAACATAGTTCATCATAGTCTATCAGATCTTGTCCCTTAAATCTATTTCTCACTTCCACTGTCTAGTCATAAGGGATTTGATTTAGGTCATATCTGAATGGTTGAGTGGTTTTCCCTGCTTTCTTCAATTTCAGTCTGAATTTGGCAATAAGGAGTTCATAATCTGACCCACAGTCAGCTCCTGGCCTTGTTTTTGTTGACTGTATAGAGCTTCTCCATCTTTACGAAACTTTTATTATAAAATGGTGTCTTGGTCATTATAGAGCTAAAAGCCACTCTGCCGAACTCTCAATTGCCCATATGAGTTCTTTGCCTTTTACCTTTTAATATTCTTTACAAAAGGATTTAAATGCAGACTTTTACCTTTCCTTTGACTAGTGTGACCTTTATTTGCTTTACTCTAAATTCAGAAAACTAAGATCATAGCACCTGGTCCCATCACTTCATGGGAAATAGATGGGGAAACAGTGGAAACAGTGTCAGACTTTATTTTTTTGGGCTCCAAAATCACTGCTGATGGTGATTGCAGCCATGAAATTAAAAAATGCTTACTCCTTGGAAGGAAAGTTATGACCAACCTAGATAGCATATTGAAAAGCAGAGATATTACCTTGCCAACAAAGGTCCATCTAGTCAAGGCTATGGTTTTTCCAGTGGTCATGTATCGATGTGAGAGTTGGACTGTGAAGAAAGCTGAGCACCAAAGAACTGATGCTTTTGAACTGTGTTCTTGGAGAAGACTTTTGAGAGTCCCTTGGACTGCAAGGAGATCCAACCAGTCCATCCCAAAGGAGATCAGTCCTGGGTGTTCATTGGAAGGACTGATGCTAAAGCTGAAACTCCAATACTTTGGCCACCTCATGTGAAGAGCTGACTCATTGGAAAAGACCCTGATGCTGGGAGGGATTGGGGGCAGGAGGAGAAGGGGACAACAGAGGATGTGATGGCTGGATGGCATCACCAACTCGATGGATGTGAGTTTGAGTGAAGTCCGGGAGTTGGTGATGAACAGGGAGGCCTGGTGTGCTGCAGTTCATGGGGTCACAAAGAGTCGGACATGACTGAGGAACTGACTGAACTGACTGAAATAGAAATTATATGTTTTTAGTACTTATGAAGCTATAACCCACATAGGTCAGTTTAAAAGTATCAAGACAGCTAAAATAATACTTTCTAGAATTAAAATTCCTGTTAAAACATCAGTGTATACCTTTCAATCTGACAAGGGTTATAAAGATCAGTAGAGCCCCGTGTTTGCAGTAATAAAGGCTATATATACTGTTTTTTAGTTTCATAGAAACTGGAGATGGATTATCCATCCTGTATCATCAAATTAAATACATGCATTTGTTTTTAGATAGCTATTCCACTTCTGGATATATATCTCAAATGTACCCCTGTATATATGCCTAAAGTAAATTTTTGCACAAGTCCATAAAGCAATATATGTAAAAATGCTCATTGTAGTTTTATGTATGGTGACTGAGAACAGGAGGAAACCTCTGTGGCCAAGATCAGGAGGTTGGACAAGTAAAACTTTGGAGCTTTATGCACCAGGACATTAGCATTAAATCAAGAAAGCTTTACATTAGGTGTCCATGTTAAAACTGTCAGGGAAATTAAAATGGAAGTAGTCTTGCTCAGGTTTCAGAAGTAGGGGAACAGATGTCTGACTGACTTCTGACCTTTTCTGGATCCTGCCTAGACTACATGCCAGCCTGCAAGCACAACGATTATTATTAGCAAGTCAGGTGGCATCTTATAGAAGAGAGGGAGTGGGCTTAGAATTTCCTGAGCCCCTGGAGGCCTGGCCAGCTCCCTGGGGTCTGGAAAATCTTGTGACTTACAAAGTGAAACAAATAGTATTGTAAAAATTAAAAGGAAAACAAGAGCTGCGTTTTTGCATGCAAACTGTCGATGATATCAGTTTGTGGCTGGGATTATAAATGGAAGCCCCTAGAGCTACAATTTGAAGTCTCACCTGTGGAATAGATGCACTCCCCTGCACCTAGATTGCTTTTATTTAGGACTTCCCAGTGTTGTTCAAGTCTGGATGTATTTGGTGATGTATATGCTATTACCTTTCTCTATTGTTTATATTTCTTTTCTTTTAATGACTATATATTGAAATTAAGTCAATTAATCCTCTATTAAATATTGAAATTGTTTATTGTGTGTGCAATGAGTGATTTCTTAGGTTAATGGATCCTTATAAACTAAAACAGAAGTTAAACTTACAACAAAATCGGAACTCAGATGAACCTAAAATCTAAGTGATTAATAAAAACTACCAAAAATGTGCTATACAGCAATATGATATTTATACAAACTTAAAAAGTAAGCAAACAGCATATACATTTTACAACAACATAAAACAAGAAAAATATATATTAAGCACATTGAAAAAGTGGCCTGTCATGGGTAAGTGCAATTTTCTTATAGTATTTGTCTAAAAGGCAGAAAACAACAAATACCAGCTCTCCAACAAATACTAAAGGATATTCTCTAGACAGGAAACACAAAAATGGTGTATAAACTCGAACCCAAAACAATAAAGTAAATGGCAACGGGATCATACTTATTAGTAATTACCTTAAACGTAAATGGGTTGAATGCCCCAACCAAAAGACAAAGACTGGCTGAATGGATACAAAAACAAGACCCCTACATATGTTGTCTACAAGAGACCCACCTCAAAACAGGGGACACATACAGACTGAAAGTGAAGGGCTGGAAAAAGATTTTCCATGCAAATTGGGACCAAAAGAAAGCAGGAGTCACAATACTCGTATCAGATAAATTAGACTTTAAAACAAAGGCTGTGAAAAGAGACAAAGAAGGTCACTACATAATGATCAAAGGATCAATCCAAGAAGAAGATATAACAATTATAAATATATATCCACCCAACATGGGAGCACCGCAGTATGTAAGACAAATCCTAACAAGTATGAAAGGAGAAATTAACAATAACACAATAATAGTGGGAGACTTTAATACCCCACTCACACTTATGGATAGATCAACTAAACAGAAAATTAACAAGGAAAAAACAAAAAAACAAAACATGTATCTATAAAGTTCACTAAAGCAAAGCACAGTAAAATGAGGTATGGCAATAAAAGGCGTTAAATTTATCAAATAAAAAAAATAAATAAAGTGCTGAAAAATTAAAAAAAAAATAAAAGGCAGAAAAAGATTGTTTAATTTTGTTATAGTCTGTGCAATCAAATGCAATTTCAAAATTATGTTCTCTGCTTATATTTCTTCATTGAAAAGATCTATAATTTCACAACAACCAAAAAAGGTCCTTTTTTTGTAAGCTTTTAAAAATTCATTTACTTTCTCTTTAATATAAAGCTGATGCAAGCTAAATACCTTGTAAGGAGTACTTACAGGGAATATGTAATTTCATATGGGATACTTTCTTCAATGTTCCTATAAAACTCCCTTCCAGCTTGGGCTGCCACACTCTTCACTGCCCTACATCCTTCCACATTTTCCCTCTATTCTCCATTGCAAAATGTCTGAAATCAATTTGAAAATAGAACGCCCTTAGGAGGGTGGGGAAAGAGAATCAGCTACTGCACAAGAAGCTAGATTCTCTTTGGCATGCCCTGGGAGGAAAGAGCATGGAAGAGACTCACTGTGAACACTGTACCAGAACCATTTTTATCTGGGCAGCTCTGTGAAACCCTGCATACTCCTCTCACAGGCAATGAGATTCAGCTCCTGAAAAGACAGGACAAAACCAGCAAGATCTGACTCACAAAATCAAGTTTGGAAAGAATATTAAAAAAACACAAACAGTGAAGTATTTCTAACACAGCACTATCATTACAGGTAGTTATTTACACACAAAAAAATTGTTCTGACCTGGATATTCTAATTCCAGTGATGTGTATCCTTGTGGGAAAAACTTTTTTTTTAACTAAATCTAACCCCTTAGATTCAAAAAATAACACTTAAACAGTAGCCATTCTTAATTTTCAGAGCCTGTGAGTTCAAAATGGAAGAACCCTGAAGATGGAGACAAATAATTCTTGCCTGGAGAATCCCAGGGACGGGGGAGCCTGGTGGGCTGCTGTCTATGGGGTCACACAGAGTCAGACGTGACTGAAGCGACTTAGCAGCAGCAGCAGCAGGAAAGGAGAAGCAACAATTATAAAAGATGCCCTAGTATATAGTTTATATAAAACAGTCAAATAAAGTTGGTTTACATAAAAGTACCTTTGAACCCAATCATTTGTTACTCTGATAAAGTCAGTTAGAAATAAAATAATTGGAACCCATCATAACAATGTGGTAACCAAACAGGTGTTGATTGGAAGCCTAGGTCTGTGTGGGCATTACGGATGTCATCTCTCTATTTCTCATTCCTTTCACTGTTCATCAGTAGGGCACCTAGCACTGAGCATGATAACTTATGCATATAGTTGAAAATAGCTACCTGAAAACTACTAGAGCTCATCAGCGAACTTGCTAACATTGCAGGTTACAAAATCAGTGCATAGAAATCTGTTACATTGCTATATAATAGCAACAAAAGATCAGGAATAGAAATTCAAGAAATAATTCTATTTACCATCACATCAAAAAGAATAAAATACCTAGTGGTAAATCTACCTAAGGAGACAAAAGACCTATACTTCAAAAGTAGAAGATACTGATGAAAGAAAATGAAGATGACACAGAAAGATGGAAAGCTATACCGTGTTCTTAGATTCAAAAAATCATTATTGTCAAACTGACTATACTACCTAAAACAATCTACAGATTCAATGTAATTCCTGTCAAATAACCAAGGGCATTTTTCACAGAACTAGAACAAAGATAAAATTTGTGTGGAGACACAAAAGACCTTGGATAGCCAAAGCAATCTTGAGAAAGAAAAGTGGAGCTGGAGAAATCAGGCTTCCTGACTTCTGATTACATAAAACTATAGTAATCAAAACAGTGTGGTACTGGAAGACAAATAAAAATATAGATCAATGGAGCAAGACAAAAAGCCTGGAAACAAGCATACACACTTAAGGTCAATTAACTTATAACAGAGGAGGCAAGATTATACAGTGAAATAAAGACAGTCTCTGCAGTAAATCACTTCGTGGGAAATAGATAGGGAAGCAGTGGAAACAGTGTCAGACTTTATTTTTTTGGGCTCCAACAATCAGATGTTGACTGCAGCCATGAAATTAAAAGATGCTTACTCCTTGGAAGGAAAGTTATGACCAACCTAGATAGCATATTCAAAAGCAGAGATATTACTTTGCCAACAAAGGTCTGTCTAGTCAAGGCTATGGTTTTTCCTGTGGTCATGTATGGATGTGAGAGTTGGACTGTGAAGAAAGCTGAGGGCTGAATAATTGATGCTTTTGAACTGTGGTGTTGGAGAAGACTCTTGAGAATCCCTTGGACTGCAAGGAGATCCAACCAGTCCATTCTAAAGGAGATCAATCCTGGGTGTTCTTTGGAAGGAATGATGGTAAAGCTGAAACTCCAGTACTTTGGCTACCTCATGCAAAGAGTTGACTCATTGGAAAAGACTCTGATGCTGGAAGGGATTGGGAGCAGGAGGAAAAGGGGATAACAGAGGATGAGATGGCTGGATGACATCACTGACTTGATGGACGTGAGTCTGGGTGAACTCCGGGAGTTGGTTATGGACAGGGAGGCCTGGCGTGGTGTGATTCATGGGGTCGCAAAGAGTTGGACATGACTGAGCGACTGAACTGAACTGAAATAAATGGTTCTGGGAAAACTGGACAGCTACATGTAAAAATATGAACTTAAAAGATTCATTAACACCAAACACAAAAATAAACTCTAAATGGGTTAGACTTAAATGTGAAACTAGACACTATAAAACTCTTAGAGGAAAACATAGGTAGAGCACTCTCTGACATAAATCACAGCAATATCTTTTTTGAACCATCTTCTAAAGTAACGGAAATAAATACAAAAATAAACAAATGGGGACTAATTAAATGTAAAAGCTACTACACAGTAAAGGAAACTATAAACAAAACAAAAAGACAACCCAAGTATTGGCAGAAAATATTAGCAAATGGTGTGAATGAAAAGGAATTAGTCTCCAAAATTTACAAACAGCTTATGCAGCTCATTATAAAACACAAACAAACAAACAGTTCAATAAAGAAATAGGTAGAATACCTTAATGGTTGTTGTTATTCAGTCACTAAATTGTGTCTGACTCTTTGCAATCCCATAGACTGCTGCATGCCAGGCCTCTGTCCTTCACTATCTCCAAGGGTCTGCCCAAGTTCAAGTCCATTGAGTTGGCGATGCCATCTAACTATCTCATCCTCTACCACGCTCTTTTACCTTCAATTTTTCTACCTAAATAAACATTTCTCCAAAGAAGACATACAGATGTCCAGGAGGCACATGAAAAGATGTTTGATATCACTGTTTCATAGAGAAATGCAAATCAAAACTACAATGTTGTATCACTGCACACCATTCAAAATGACTATCATCAAATAATTCACAAACAATAATTTCATTGTAGCACTGTTTACAACAGCCAAGACATGAAAGCAACCTAAATGTCCATTGACAGATAAATGGATAAAGAAGATGTGGTACATGTATGCATATCATAAAAATAACGAAATAATGCCATTTGCAACAACATGGATGAACCTAGAGCTGGTCATACTGAGTGAAGTAAGTCAGTCAGAGAAAGAAATATCATATGACATTGCTTGCATATGGAATCTAAAGAAAATGATACAAATGTACTTATTTACACAACAGAAAGAGACTCATAGGCTTGGCAAAGAAACATATGGTTGCCAGGGAGGAAGAATGGGGGGGTGTTGGATAGTTAGGGAGTTTGGGATTGACATGTACATACTGTTAAATTTAAAATGGATAACAAAAAAAGGACCTACTTTTTAGCACAGAAAACTCTGCTCAATATTTTTTTTTCTGCTCAATATTATGTAACAAAGGGGAAAAGAATGTGCAAAAGAATAGCTACAGCATATGTAAAATATATATATAGATATATGTCTATATCTGTCTATCTATATGTATGTATGTATGTATATGACTATTTTAAGTGAAAGTGTGAAAATGTTAGTCACTCAGTCATGTCTGACTCTTTGTGACCCAGCATGGACTGCAGCATGCCAGCCTTCCCTGTCCTTCACCTTCTCCTGGAGTTTACTCAAACTCATGTCTGTTGAATCAGTGATGCCATCCAAGCATCTCATCCTCTGTCGTCCCCTTTTGCTCCTGCCTTCAATATTTCCCAGCATCAGAGTCTTTTCCAATGAATCAGCTCTTCACATCAGATGGTCAAAGTATTGGAGCTTCAGCTTCAGCATCAGTCCTTCCAATGAATATTCAGGACTAATTTCCTTTAGGATTGACAGATTTGATCTCCTTGGAGTCCAAGGGACTCTCAAGAGTCTTTTCCAACACCACAGTTCAAAAGCATCAGATCTTCGGTGTTCAGCTTTCCTTATGGTCCTATTTTCACATCCATGCATGACTACTGGAAAAACCATAGCTTTGACAATGTGGTCAAAGAATACTGGAGTGGGTTGTTATTTCCTTCTCCAGAGGATCTTCCCAACCCAGGGATTGAACCCAGTTCTCCTGCATTTCAGGTAAACTCTTTACTGTCTGAGCCACCAGGGAAGCCCTGCCTGCTTTAGGTAAAGATCTAAAAATAAGAGTTAAGAGAGAGGTCACATTGTTAGGATGAAACTACTCCATAACAATATGATTTTGTTTAAAATTCCTGTTTATGAAAAGCAGATATTTTCTTCAAAAAAGGTTTTAATATCTGATTAGTTCAAGTGCATTTTGAAATTAAAAATTTTAATTAAATTCTTGTTAAATAAAGATGTAACAAAATAAAATACATAGGAAGATGTATGTAAATTATATGCATCTTATGAAAACCAGCATACATGTATACTGTGGACTTAATGCAAATTTGAAATGAATCAAACCTAATAGGGTTCAAAGATTGTTTTTTTACATTGTTCTGTATTCCATGTCAAGAAAATCCCCTATCATAGATGAAAATAATAGTGAAAATACTCGCTTTAAAAAAGTAAAAAAGGAAATATAGAATGTTCTAAAAATATTCTACTTATTATAATAATTTCTTTCTAATGTTTTCTGTAATTCACTTTCCTTTGTATAGCTATTTGAGTCATCTTGGCATGGAATGGATTTGGCTTACAAACTTCTCTCCTGAGCAAACTGAGACCACCACCAGTTGCTCATAAGTTGGGACAATGGCTTCTCGGGATGCAGGTGGTGCTTTTTGGTGTAGTAGACAATCAAGCTGAAACAAAATTTAAAATTAAAAACAACCTAAACACCTGACCTCTACATAGTGAACAATTGGGAGTCAGTGAAGGGTTTTTAATTGAGAACTCATGTGGGGAAGACAACAGCAACAAAACAGCAATTGTAGTTGTATATACTATAAAACATCCACAACTAGGAGCAAGGCTTGAACTTAAAAGGTAGCTCTGTGTGTTTCCAGCTGTACAGAATCTGACAAGTCGCATCAATGTTTTGAGCCTCAACTTTCTTATTTTAAAAAGAACCTCTTATCTGTCAGAATGACCATCATTTAAAAGTCTACAAATAATAAATGCTGGAGAGGATATGGAGAACTAGTAACCCTCCTACACTGTTGGTAGGAATAAAAATTGGTGCAGCCACTATGGAGAACAGTATGGAGGTTCCTTTAAAAATTAAAAATAGAACTACTATATGAACAAGCAATCCCACTCCTGGGCATGTATCTGGAGAAAACCATAACTCAAAAAAGATAAATGAACCCCAATATTTGTTGCTGCATTTTTAAAAATAGCCAAGACTTGAAAGCTACCTAAATGTTCATTGACAGATGAATAGATACAGATGTGGTGTACACACACACACACACACACACACACATATATGACAGAATATTACTCAGTCATAAAAAAGAATGATCCTAGATATTATCATAATAAGTAAGTCAGAGAAAAACAAATATCATACAATATCAGTCACATGTGGAATATAAAAGAAAGTGAAACAAATAGATTTATATACAAAAGAGAAATAGACTCAGACATAGAAAACAAATTTACGGTTACCAAAGAGGAAAGGTTGGGGAGGGATAGAATAGGAGTTTAGCATTAGCATATACACACTACTGTATATAAAATACATAACCAACAAGGACCTACTGTATGGCACAGAGATCTATGCTCAATATTTTATAATAAACTATAAGGGAAAATAATCTGAAACTAATGTATATATGTATACACACACACACACATATATATATACGAAAGTTTGCTCTACACCTGAAACTAACACAATATTGTAAATCACTTATACTTCAATAAAAAATAAATTAAAAAATAAAATAGATATACTAATATTTCAAGGTTGTTGTAAGGATTGAATATATTAATGTCTATAAACCACTTAGGGCTTCCCAGGTGGCTTAATGGTAAAGAATCCACCTGGCACTGCAGGAGATGCAGGAGACATGGATTCAATCACTGGGTCAGAAGACCCCCTGAAGAAGGGAATGGCAATCTACTCCAAGTACTCTTGCCTGGAAAATTCCATCGACCGATGAGCCCAGTGGGCTATATACTCCATAGGGTTTCAAGAGTTGGACATGACTGAGCACATGTGCATGCATTAAATAACTTAATACATTGCCTCAAACAAAGTTATTTAAAATTTTTTTTAAGATATTGAACAGAAACATTGTTATGCAAGGTATAAGCAGATTTAAAGAGGGAGAGAAGTTGCAGGGAGGGCTAATGCATGGTCCAATTCCTGCTCTCATTGTTATCCAAATCATTTTAAGGCTTTGCGCTTGAAATAGAGATTTGTCTAGTTGAATTGGTTCCAGTATACATAGCTTATTTGGATCAGATAAGTAAACCAGATTGATGACTGTTTTATGTCATCAACAACTGTGCAATCACATTCATGTCTGGTTTCATGAAAAGAATGACTGTGCTTTTGAGTGCTTGGGACTTTAGGGACAGAATGTGAGATCATAGTTAGCCAGGATATAACTGGGAATGTCAGCCAAATAATCTGAAAGCAAATGTTCCTACCTAAGAAATAGCAGCATGTGCCAATAACAGTACATCTGCTAATGAAATGAGGATGCAAATATAAAAAAAAAAAAGTTAAAATCTATAAGGATTTTGGAATGTCAAATTATGCATCCCTGAAAGATGCAAAACTTTCAAAACAGATTTCTTTTCTGCACTCTATTGCAACAGTAGCTGCCACTCATGGAGCCTTGACTACATTTTAAGCTCTTTCTAAACGTTGTCTCATGTCATCCTCACAATGCCCCTATGTGACAGGCTTATCCCCCATATTGCCACATAAAAGACTGCTGCACACAAGGTGGTTTTCCTGCCCAAGGTCACAAAACTGTTAACTGATGCAACTGAATTTGAATTTTGTTCTCCCTACTGAAGCACATTTTGTTCTACCAAATGGTGTTGTCATGTCATTTGGTGCCATTATTTTTGAGTCTACTATACACCATGAAGCATAGCAAAGTGTTAAACTGGTTAAACTGGTTAAACATGATTAAAAAAAAAGAAGTGAAACCAGCAAACTGTTTTAACAATTATTTTTAATAGTATTACTACCCAAAAGAGCATCATCTGGGAGCATCATTATTTGCTTCAGCAATTCTATCATTCTGATTACCTATGAACTTTCAGTCAACACCCAAGAATTCCCCAAACTTCTATATACATGATGGTTAATAGAATCAAACATATGTTTATGCTTTTTCTTTGATAATCTAGACATAGATTTACAAAAGTTGAAAGAAATATTAAAGCTATTATACACCACCACAAGAAAAAGACTACCCTAACACTTAGTATTTTGTAATGCTAAGTCGCTTCAGTCGTGTCTGACTCTGTGCAACCCCACAGACGGCAGCCCACCAGGCTCCCCCATCCCTGGGATTCTCCAGGCAAGAACACTGGGGTGGGTTGCCATTTCCTTCTCCAATGCATGAAAGTGAAAAGTGAAAGTGAAGTTGCTCAGTCGTATTTTGTAATAGGGAAGAACAAATCTGACTTCATGTAAGATCTGTTTCTTTTACTTTAACCTTTGTATTCCATTGCTTTTGCTTTGATTTAAAATGTTGCCTATAGCCTGAAATATACAGGATAACCCATTCTCAAGGCTCTGACCTTTAAGGGTAAAACACTCTTCCATTCATGTAGGGATAAAACATTGCAAAACAGAGAATAACATTCATTTTGTTGAAGTTTTACAGGAATATCGTGACCTAACCTAAGTGGACAGCTGCAAGAACAAAGGATTGCTACACCAAGAAGTTAGCAAAAACTAACCATTCCCCTCCCTTACCTTGCCTTTACAGAAGCTTTCTGAGTTGTTACTTATATGTGGAATCTTAAAAAAAAAAAAAAAGATACAAAAGAATTTACCTATAAAACAAATAATCACAGGTGTAGAAAAACATATTGTTATCAAGGGGGAAAAGTGAGGCGAGGATAAATCAGAACATTGAGATTGACATATATACACTACTGCATAAAATAGATAACTAATAAGAATTTCCTGTATAGCACAGGGAACTATACTCAATACTCTATAATGGACTATATGGGAAAGGAATCTAAAAAAGACTGGATATGTGTATCTGCATAACTGATTCACTTTGCTATACAGCAGAAACTAACATAACATTGTAAATCAGTTATAAGCAAGTAGTGTTACCAGCTCAGTCATGTCCGACTCTGTGATCCCTTGGACTGTAGCCCACCACGTTTCTCTGTCCATGGAATTCACTATACCCCAATAAAAAATTCAGTTCACTTCATTTCAGTTCAGTTGCTCAGTTGTGTCCAACTCTTTGGGACCACATGAACTGCAGCACGCCAGGCCTCCCAGCCCATCACCAACTCCCAGAGTTCACTCAAACTCACTTCCATAGAGTCGGTGATGCCATCCAGCCATTTTATCCTCTGTTATCCCCTTTTTCTCCTGCCCCCAATCCCTCCCAGCATCAGACTCTTTTCCAATGAGTCAACTCTTCACATGAGGTGGCCAAAGTACTGGAGTTTCAGCTTTAGCATCATTCCTTCCAAAGAACACCCAGAACTGATCTCCTTTAGAATGGACTGGTTGAATCTCCTTGCAGTCCAAGGGACACTCAAGAGTCTTCTCCAGCACCACAGTTCAAAAGCATCAACTCTTCGGCACTTAGCTTTCTTCACAGTCCAACTCTCACATCCATACATGACCACTGGAAAAACCATGGCCTTGACTAGATGGACCTTTTTTGGCAAAGTAATATCTCTGCTTTTCAATATGCTATCTAGGTTGGTCATAACTTTTCTTCCAAGGAGTGAGTGTCTTTTAATTTCATGGCTGCAGTCACCATCTGCAGTGATTTTGGAGCCCCCCCAAAAATAAAGTCTGACACTGTTTCCACTATTTCCCATCTATTTCCCATGAAGTGATGGGACCGGATGCCATGATCTTCATTTTCTGAATGTTGAGCTTTAAGCCAACGTTTTCACTCTCGTCTTTCACTTTCATCAAGAGGCTTTTGAGTTCCTCTTCACTTTCTGCCATAAGAGTGGTGTCATCTGCATATCTGAGGTTTTTGATATTTCTCCCAGCCATCTTGATTCCAGCTTGTGCTTCTTCTAGCCCAGCGTTTCTCATGATGTACTCTGCACAGAAGTTAAATAAGCAGGGTGACAATACACAGCCTTGACGTACTCCTTTTCCTATTTGGAACCAGTCTGTTGTTCCATGTCCAGTTCTAACTGTTGCTTCCTGACCTGCATATAGGTTTCTCAAGAGGCAGGTCAGGTGGTCTGGTATTCCCATCTCTTTTAGAATTTTCCACAGTTTATTGTGATCCACACAGTCAAAGGCTTTGGCATAGTCAATAAAGCAGAAATAGGTGATTTTTCTGGAACTCTCTTGCTTTTTCGATGATCCATAAAGATGCTTTGCTGAAATTTTTCAGGGAGTTCAGATTTTGGGGGGCATGAGTCATCCATTCTCCATGCATAGCCCTGAAATTATCCTGTCTCTGCTCCACAGTTTGACATTTGTGTTTGTTTGGCCTCACTATGCATTGGGCACATGCACTTTTGTTGGGTAACAATATCTCATAAAAATACAATTGTTTCCCACTGATTTTTCAGGTAATTATACACACTACTCCACATTGTCTAAAACACTGCAGACCACCTCTAGAATGTACATGTACATAAAGGGCAACTCTCTAATGACTGTCAAAAAGAATCTACTGATAGGAAATAGGATGTCATTACCTCCTGTGATGCTTGCCCAAACTGGTGGCCTTGGGAGACTCCCCACTTGACCCAACTCCCACACAACACTAGAAAACTTGGGAGAACTACTGTTCTCACAGTCTCCTGTTTAGAGTGCCAGCCCTGACCTCCCATCCAGTTCTGCACTTTCTATTGCCTACATGACACCCATACACTTCTCTAGCATCATCACCTTGAGCTCAGTGGATCAGAAACTTATTTATCCTTCTTTCTTCTCTGCCAATATGAGCTCATCTTCCGAATAACTGACTTATGTTAATGACATCCACATTTTATTTTCTTTTATTGAGTGGACGAGAGTTAGTAGCCACAAACTCACTTGAATAGATACATTCTAATTTTACCAACTCAATGCATATTTACCTATTTCAGTACCAAGAGAGATTAAGTGGATTTGACAGCCTTGCTTTTGACTTGGAGGGTCACTGTAGCTTTATATTTATGATGGTGGATGGAAATTAGAATTTTCTAAGAAAGTAAATCTGATGCCAGATGAAATTAATATAAAAGGCTCATATTCTCTTCTATGTTTTCAACATTTATTTGACAACAAACATATCATGTTAATAAAAAAATAAAAGGCTATAATTTTATAAAGTTGATTATTGCTCATTATTAACTAGAACAATAACAAAAACATCAAAAGTATTGAAAAGTACCAAAAAAAAAAAAAAAAGAGGAGCAAAAAACTCATCACCTGGTATAAGTTAATATTCCAAAAATCTTTTAATGGGTGTATACTGAAAGAGATTTATAAGCATTTATAAATAGCTTAATAGATATTTAGAAATAATTTTATCAGATAAATTATATGACTCATATATATCATTTTACTTTAACTTGAAAGTAAAACAGATTAAATTGAAAATCTTGATTAACATTAGATAAATATTTAACCAAAACAAATTTTTTGATTTCTAAAATATACCTTAAATTAAAGATAATTATTATAAAAAACATTAGTCTTTTACATTGGCAATTATTTCACATTAACTATTTGCTTCAGTTTTACATAAAGCAATTTTCTCCCTGCTTTAAAACTTCAAGAAGAAATACTCTCCATAAGATTTCTCACCTGTTTCATTCTCTGACTTTTGTATTTTTTTTTTTTTTTAGTTAATTACAAAACTTAACTCTTAGAATTCAGTACATTTGCTTCCTGTTGGGGGCCAGAGTGAGGTACTCCGCCCGTGACAAAGGTCATGAGGAAGGAGGCTCGACATACGCAAAGGCGGGATCGAGCCTCAGGAGTCCCCCTGGAACTCCTCGAGCATCTACCCGCATAACCAGAGCCTGCCTACTTTACTACTTTGTGCTCTCACCTACATCTCTGACTTTACGGGGGTTCCGAATGCTCTGCCGCTTCCCTTTCTACAAGTGTAATTACTGAATGGTTTTACTCTGATTTCAATATCTCAGAGGATTAAATATTATTTGCTGGTTTGTTTGCCATAGTTTTTTCATTTCTCATTCATTGATTTTGGTTTATATATTTCCTCAGATCAAATCAGATCAGATCAGTCGCTCACCTAGTCCATCACAATAAAGCTATTATAAAGATGGGTCAAATTTAGGGCATTGTAAATTCTTGCCCTATTAAGATTATATATATGATGTTTTTATATAAAAGGAAAATTTGTCTAAATAAAAATTTTCTGGACCATTGAAAATTGCATAGATACTTAGAGATGTGGCCTCATGTTCTCCACGGTTACGATAACATTTTCACTGCAGTCATTTACATTGTTTGGATTTTGCCATTTTTTTTTAAAGAACGGGGCATGCATAAAGCCTGTACCACCAACTTATTATACATTTGATAATATCTTTTCTGGCCTTCATTAATCAATAAAAGTTTGACTTGGAGTATTATTTGCCCATGATTATTTTTCTTCCTTTCATATAATCCACTTTCTTCTGGAAGACTACATTTATGTTTCTCCATATAAGTGAGTTAAGTTATAGGATTCAATAATTTAAACATTTATAAAAAGTTATTTTGAAAGTTTAACAACTCATAAAACCTGCCTGTACTTGTCTACGTATTTCTCATTCTTCCATGACTGCGGCTCAGTCTTGAATTCATTCGTCTTCAAAGAAACAGCTCTGATCACTTGGGACTCCCTTCATCATATACAAGTCTTAATTCTTAGTGCTCATTTTATTCAGAGTGCCAGGATCTGGGGATAAAGTTTACCATTTGTTCTTTCTTGTCCTCTACATCTTTTATGTATTCTATTTCCATTAATCTCCTTGTCTTTTCTCTTGGTATTAACTTTAATCGTTTCAAGCCCCTATTCTATTCCAGCGTTTCCATTTTTAGTACACCCGTTTTTCCCTACTGCTTTTAACTTTTATTCTTATAATAAGAACACTTTGTTTTTCAGTTTCTATTACCTCAATCACGAAGAAACTCTTCATTTTTTAAACTTACTATGATTTTTTTTTATGTTAAGCCTTATGTTCTGTTTACTGAGTTCATGTTACCAATTTCTTCTAAAGCACACATTTAAAATAGAAGGTGAAAAATGATTTAGAGAGATAATAAACAAGATAATATTAATATAGTTATACTAGTAATAGTAAGGTACAATATATTTTTATATACAATATATTTAGTTACATAATGAAAAAGAAACATATTAATGTGAACATTTTAAATCTGTATATATATATAGCCTCAAAATATGCAAAGCAAAAAATGACAAAATTTGAGGCAGAAATCAACAAACTCATAATTAATATTGTGAATAATATTAATTTCCATATGCAACAACCTAGTAATGCTAAGGAAAATCTGAACAGCCTATCACGAAGCTTAATATAGCATAGATAGAGACCTACAACCAACAATCATAGAATATACATTCTTTTCAAGAATAAAAAGGACAATGATCATGCGCTGATCACAAAGAAAATATCAATAAACAACAAAGAATCAATCTCATATAGATACTGTTTTTTGGTCACAAAAAATTAAAATTAGAAACCAATAAAATCTTCCCTCAAATATTTAGAAACTTAAGGTCACTGTAAATACTTAAAGAGAAAAATGAAAACCAGTCTTTTAATAATTTCAATTAATAGCTAAATGTTCTTTAAGAACTATTTAAGCATATGTCAAGCAAATAAGTATCATATGTATGTGCTTTATTATCAAGCTGTATGAATGCTTTTTTTCAGGACTGAAAAACATTTATTGAATCAAAATCAAATACTTTATTTTTACTCTCTACAAGCCAACACTGGACTTACTTTATGCAAGAATGAATACAATGTATAAAATAAACACGCGTATGTTGTAAAAATAGGTCAATTTTATCTCCTGGGTGCTGAGAAGTCATTTTGAACAAAATCAAGTCAAACTCCCTCTCTGTAATAGAACTGCCATAATTTAATAACAAAAGTGAAAGTTAATATATACTCACAAAGTATCTTTAAAAGCCCACTGATAGCGCTACATCAGAAATGCTGAACCTAATCACCACAGTGCACATTTCCACTGTATGTTCACAGGCACCATTTCATGCCTGCATCACAGAAAAAGCACCTCTTTTACTGAATGCTTGCCTTTAGTTACCAGTTGTTAGAACGTATTTCAATAAAGTATTAAGAGTCAATTCTACTTACTTCATTTTTCAAATGAGACACATTGTTATGGGGAGCAAATGACCTCCCCAAATTTACAAATCCTCTTATCCATGTGGGAAAGCTGACTCCCTAAAAAAAATTGAGTCCAAGGTTAGTATCTTAAAATTGGTAGTTTTCTTATTCTTGACTCATTGCTGACACCTTCCTTGGCATGTATTCTCGCACACAGTGTGGCTACTTGTGCCTGCCAAGTCAGGGTGGCTGCAGAACAGTTGAAGGCTGAAGTGTGCAGCCTTTGGCTTACCATGGAGACACACTTCAGTGCTCACTGGAGTATTTGATCCTTGGAGAATCAGAAAAGCAAGCAAGTGAGAAAAAATAAATAAATAAAATAAAATCATGAATTAGGGAAAAGGGACCATGGCTCTTTGTACTGTTCTAGAAATTATACAATTATAAACTGTGTACTAATTTTTAAAGTCAAAATAGAAGTAGACTAAAATGCATCAGGACTGACAATACCAAAAAAAAAAAAAATCTGTCTTATGAGAGCTTGCACACTGCAGAGTGCTTGGCTGGACCCTGACTCTGCTAAACAGAATGGCACAGGTACTCAAAAAAAATCCAGAATGCAGTATCAACATACTTAATTAATGACATCAGATGAATTCAAGTTTAGAAGTTATTAAGCTGTAAAATGCATATTTTGATTGCTAAACATAAATGTTTTTACTTGACAGATTCTCTGGGATTGACATCTATGAAGACTCAAAATTGCAGAAATACAAGGACTGAAAAATCTAGAGCCAGCTATACTAGGTAAATTAAAAGAACTGGGGAAAGAAAAGCTGTCACGTTTTGCCTTTATAACCCAATATTTACTCAGTTACCTGTTTCATAAGAACTTTAAAAGGTGAAGAGAAAATGATCCCTTTTTATTAGTGCAGTTACCTAAATCCTTACAGTTTTCTAAGTCCGTTTTCAATTAAGCCCATTTCCTGCATGAAATGTACTCCTATCAAATGTAACTGGACATAGGATTTAAAAATTTTAATGAAAAAAAAAACAAAAACATTACCTGGCTTAGCACTACACACTTATGGGGAAGGGGGAGCATTTATAGAAATACAATTTGTGAAGAACAGATATATTTTGGAACCTGAGCCAAAGGTTTCACACCAATATCTGAAGTCACCATGCAAGTTGTTGTCATAGGCAATAACACAGTCAGGTCAATCGTTGCTCCTGGCAACTGCCACTGTTCCAAAATATGAATATAGAGAGACCAATGACTACAGAGTCCACAGTTAGAAGTACAGGCTAGAAGCTCAACAAATTTCTAGTGAAAGCAACTGGATATAATAATATTAAGCATAAACATGTAAAAACAGAAGGAGCACACAAAGAAATGAACAGCTACTAAGGTCATGATGCTCAGAGTCAGACAAGATGAGAGTGTTACCACAGACTCACATACATAACCATACACATTTACAACACCAGGCTCTTGTTCTCAAATAAATATATTGAATATTTACAACAAAAGAATGCCTTATGAATGCAAGCTTTTTTAAAAATTATAATTCTAACAAAATAAAAGTTATACTTCTAAAATAAGCTGCAAGTTGCCATTTTTTTTTAATGAAATGGATGTGACTTGGTGCTACAACTAACCTTTTGCTGATGATAATTTATGATTCTGATGATAGCAGCAGAAAGGGCAGTAAAGAAGTGTTCATCTCTGGCATCATATGGGTTCCCACACAGGCAACTTCATAAAACATACAGATACTACTCTGTTGAAGTTCCAAATGAATAGAAATGATCATTGTGCTTTTGAGTCTCATACTTTCCAAAATATATATATGTGTGTGTGCTAAGTTTCTTCAGTCGTATCTGACTCTTTGAGACACTGTGAACTGTAGCCCACCAGGCTCCTCTGTACATGGGATTCTCTAGGCAAGAATACTGGAGTGGGCTGCCATGCCTTCCTTCAGGGGATCTCCCTGACCCAGGAATTGAACCTGCGTCTTTTATGTCTCCTGCATTGCAGGTGGGTTCTTTACCACTAGTGCCACCTGAGAAGCCCCAAACACACATAAATGGTGGCAAAGTAACAATAGTAGGTATCTGCTCACCAATACGATCATATGGCAGAGGGGTTGGCAGTGGAAAGAGAAAAATAAGGGGGGAAAGTGCAGAACAGTGCTAACATTCACAAAAAAGTTCTGGGTAAAATCAGATCCACATTCATACAAATCAATAATTAAGCCACAATCCAAAGAACTCTATCTCCATGAGTCCAAAGGCACATGTGCCAGGATAAGGAAATGCAGGATTGTTCTGACTAGTTTCTTCAGAGCGGAACAGGAACATGTCACTGGAGTAATCACAATGGGGTGAACAAGACACCCATCACACTTTGGAGGGAGGTCCAGGGCTATCCTGTCTTCATGTCCATGAGCATCTGCATTGTGACAGGCATGGCACCCCCGTAGCCTCCCTTGGACTGCATCTGGTTCTGAATGGAGCTCATGGCCTTCATCCCACTTAACAGCTCTCCTGACCCCATGTGAACTGTGTGCACAAAGTTTGTGGTCTCCCCAATCGTATACTTCAGTCAATCCGCTGGCCCCTTTTAGATTGAAACAATACAGCAGTTGAAACACAACCACAATTCACTCATGTTTAATAAATGAGCACCAAAGAAGTTTTCAAATCTCAACTCAGGAAGCCTCACAAAGCATGCTTCTCAATATGATGAATGTCCAATGATGCCAAAATAATTTTATTATTTCTCTGTGTTTCTGTTTCTGGAAGTCAAGCAACTTTTGTAATCAATCTAAAGAAAACTTCAGATTATTTCCTTTCTTTGCTTCTGGTTCTACAGAGACTTGTTTTTGAACTACCAGGAAAGGTATAAAAATTTGCTGTCTTGACTTATGGTCTGCTCAGGTAGTCACTCACTCCTTGTCAGTAGAGCTATCTCTGGGTTGAGAACATCCCATATTATGCATACAGATGACTGCAGAATCACTGTCAGTAGAAGTTGTTCTTTGAATATTTCTTCTTATTTAGGTTTGAGGATTTACTTAAAAATACACACACACACACATAACTGGTCCTGTCATAGCCTTTGTCTCTCCCACTTGCTCTGGCAGCAGCCTCTCTCAGTGCCAGCTCCATGGCTCCTGTCCTGCAAGGCTCACCTGAATATTTTCTAAATATCAATTATGAGGAAAGCTAAAAAGTGATATTTAATTTGACAACCAAATCAAGGTCTCTAATCTCATGGGAAAAATAATTCAAGAGCAGTGGTTTTCAAACAGAATGTGTTAATATCACTGGGAGGATTTATCAAAACATAGATGGTTAGACCCCGCCCTAGGGTTTCTAATTCATTACCTTTTGGATACAGACCAAAAATGTGCATGTGTCACAAGTTCACATGGATGCCCTTGATGATGCCCATCTGGGTATCACAATTTGAGATATGATTGGAGTAGAATTGTGAATTAGATGTGATAAATGAGGCTACAAATTACTGTCCCCCCCACCCAAATGAGGGATAACTTGAGTTAATAGCATAAAAAAAAAAACAGAATTTTTAATAGGTGATGATTAAGCACATGTGTAAGTTAAAAAAAAAAAAAAAGAAGAAGAAGATAGTAGTGTGCTGCTGCTGCTGCTGCTAGTCGCTTTTTTGTGAAGCAGAATTTTAGTTCCAGTGGTAAGATTTAAGGCACGAAAGGAGGTCGGAGGAGCAAGTGGGTGCTGATTGCTTCAAGACTCAGGTGGAAGTCCAGTTCTCCCTGATGCTGCTGCTGCTCAGTTGCTTCAGTTGTGTCCGACTCTGTGCAACCCCATAGACGGCAGCTCACCAGGCTCCCCCGTCCCTGGGAGGGACGAACACTGGAGGGGACAGTGTAACAGGGAACAAACCTGACTCTATATTGGATCTATTTCTTGAGATCTAACCACTGTGCTCTGTTGCTTGTGGTTAGTTATGCTGACTCCGCACCTTTTGTAAAAGAATGTTGCCTATAGCCTGAAATTAACAGGACAGTTCATTCTCAAGGCTCTGCCTCCCAGGCTTGACCTTTAAAGGTATAAACATTTTCATTCATACAAAGATAAAAAGTTGCAAAATGGAATTGCATTTGTCTTGTTGGAGGTTTACAGAAGCACTGTAACCTGACCTATATTGTCAAGTGCAAAAATAAAGGATTTTGGCACATCTGTTTGCAACAACCAGCCACATTCCCTCCTCTTTTAGTAAAAAGAAAGCCTTAATTCTAACTTGCAGAAGATGGTTTTTTGGAACACTCATCTGCTATCTTTTTGGTCAGCTGGCTTCCTGAACAAAGTCATTATTCCTTGATCCAAGACCTCATCTTTTAATCTATTGACCTGTTGTATGGTGAGCAGGATCAGCTTGGTCTTATCCTGTAGGAAGATGTGTTCGAGGCTAAGACAGGGAGTGATATTTTCAGCAAGGTTAATTAAGCATAAACAAGTATAAACAAGCATAGCGAGGGATTAAAAATATTTTTGTTTTTATGTTTTATAATTCAAAAATAATATTGAGGACTTGCTTTAAATGTTTTATAATTCAAAAAATAATATTGAGAACCTAGTGCTACGAGAAACATATAAATGGCCAAAGGCAACTGTTTTCTTCAATGGGATCACACATGAGTGGAGCCAGCAGCCAATTACAATGGAGTTTCATAAAGGAAGAGGTCAGCCTGTGGTCTCCAATTGCACAGAAAGGGAGAACCAAGTTAGCTTAGAGAACTCAGAGAACACTTCTCAGAAGTAATTACACCTAGTTTGAGTCTTAAAGTCTCATTCTGGA
Source organism: Bos mutus (assembly GCF_027580195.1). Lineage (NCBI taxonomy): Eukaryota > Metazoa > Chordata > Mammalia > Artiodactyla > Bovidae > Bos > Bos mutus. The sequence goes on from NC_091618.1 coordinate 60,078,483, forward strand.
AAGAAGAGGAGGACTTCTGATGCAGAAGGGAATTTGCCTCAGATTATAAATCCTTGCACTGATAAAGCCAGAAAGATGCTTATTAAATTTAAATTAAAAATGGGAGGAAGCATAAAGGAAAAACAGAGGAGGGGAGAGAAAAAAAGGACTGAAGGAAAGATAAAACAGACAAGGAAAATCATTTTTAAGCAGAAACTTATGTAGAAGATGTGCGTACTATTTGGAAGGCATCAGTAAAGTGTCATGTCACCAGAGGGAGAGGATCTCAATATTAGGGAGAGTGAATCAACCCTGCCAGATGTATTGAGATGCCAGCTGGAGACAAACGAAATGTATGCTGAGTCTCAGTGGGGCCCAGCTCCCATTAGTGCAGTTTTATGGTGTTACCAGTTGTGGATGACATTTTCTAGTAAAATGCAATAGCTTGGGGTTCTCTGTGAACTTCTTACGGCAATCAACCTTGCTTAGGGGTTGCCAAAGGGAAGACATGATATTGGATGCTTTTATGAGGTCAGTGGGCAGCATATGATGCTGTTCACTAAAACTCTGTATCAAAAATGAAACAATTATCTAGTTTGTCAATAGATTTGGCAGCTCTGACTGCACTGGGAATCTAAGTGTCTATAACATTGTTGAGAAACCACAGGATTTTGGCTGCCAAATGCAACATCTGGGGATAAAAGTAGGTGCTTTCCAAACATTTGGAGATAAAGAAAACCATTTTTTTCCAAAGTAATTCTTAATATCTAGAAAGAATCATAGCATTTCCTGAATGGACAGAAACAGCTACTTGGCTGTAGCTTAAAGAATGACCTTATCATAACTAAAGAAAGAGTATCATGTCAGGTCAGGACACAGCAAGAACAAAAAATGAAGAGACAAGAGCCGCACTTGGTCCTACTCTGTGCAATAGAGATGCTCAGTATGACAGACACATGCATTCAAGTCAACAAATAGATGCCCTTAGGGAGTTGATATGTTGCCTGGGACAAAAGCTGGTGTGGTACTCTCCTCATGACTATACATTTCTTTCTTAGAAAATACGGTCTCAGAGATAATCTGAAAGCTCATCATACATTTGCAGTGTAAATTATATCTTTCTTTTGCTTGCGTTAATTACTTTCAAAGGTGCACTAGGCAACTCAGAACAGCAGTCTTTGCCCACAATCAGACCTGCAGGTTTATTCAACTTTCCTCACTCCAGCTAACAGTGCAGAAAAGACAACCTCTTTTGACTACATCTGTTGTAGTAATCAAGTTGGCCTTCTGCTCTGTATAAGCTGCCCAGGTCGACTTGTAAGCTCCCTTCATCTATCCCAAGCCTGCATTACAAAAACATAGTTTCCTACTGTGCTATCCATTTCCCCTCCTTTCTGTTAATCTCTAGTATGCTCAGTGACAGCCTGAGAATTAAATCCTGACTTAGCTTCAGTGATGTGGAGGCACGGTGCTGACTTTGACGCAAGTCTAACTCTGATCCTCTATTAAATATCCAATACACTCTTGCTCACTCACACTTAAATTAGCAAGAAGATAACCAATTCAGTTGGTCTCTTTTTAAGCAAAGCAACTGAACCCTGAGGAAGATAGAAAATTGAACTAGATAATATAGGACAATAAAACTTGTAAGAATGTTTCTGTTTTGAGTATCAAAATTGAATTTGCTGCAGGAATTATGATGTGTATGAGGCCAACTGTGCTTAAGGAAGGAAAAAATATGCTACTCAAAGACATTCATTTACTGGAAAACTAGTTATAACTTTATGTGTCATTCTCTGTTTAATTTCAGGAACTTCTCTCCCCAAATAAAGCAAAACATTTTATGGATAATGAACAGGAGATTTAATATTGTATGGGTGACTAATTTGGTTACTTAAGAAAAAAATCGGAAACAAACCGAATGTTCTAAACTTGATTAGTGTTTCTGTCATAAGGATGTGGCATTAGTCTTATAATGATTGAAACTCATAGCTCATTATTTTTGTATGGCTTCTCCATTAGCTATACTTCTTAAAGTTTCACTGCTCTGTTGGAATTGTTAATTTTTGCTTCTTGCAGAAGTTTTCTCTTGGTAAAGCCAGTTATGAGAAACCCAAATAAAACAGAATGAAGCAATTATATAGATTATTCTGGATAAGAAATTCTGCTAGCTCTCTCCCCCCTCCCTCTCTTCCTCTCTCCTTTCTTCTTTAAAGTTACCTCAATTTCCACATTCACTATGAACGTGGAGTAAAGATAGGCACTTCTTTAAATAATAGAGTTCAGTAATACACTTTAGAAAATTTCAGGCGGATACTTCCTGCTCCCTTCTCAAGAAATTCTTTACTTCCATTATGATTGCCAGAAAGGGGTTCATTTTTCTGCACCATCCATTAGTGCACCAAATGAGTTATGAGTCATCCGCAGCTTAACAGAAGCTAGTTCAATCCACCATATTTATTTTTAACACCTTAGCAAAGAAATGAACATTTGAGACAAGAGGATTTTTAAAACAGTCACACCAGTAAAGTTAAAATGACCGAGTACATCCCCAAAGCAGAGGGATTTAGGGAAATAGGGGTAGCTAGACACCCTTTCTCAAAATGAATTGGGGATATAGCAAGCAGAAGAGAGAATAACAGGACTATACCAATGTCAAAATACATTTATTTTGCCAACCTAGCAACAAGAGTTCATTGCTAGCCACTCTGGGTTGATATAGTAACATATCTTGAAGAAAAGAAAAATGGAAGGGCATGGAAAGACCTGTCTTGTCCCCACTTTGGTGGTAACGGAACAATTTGCAAAAAAAATCAGTTGGTCAAAAAAGAATTCTTCGTATGAGTAAGTTATACAGTTCCTTTAGAGACACTAGGTCTAGAGCAGATTAGAGAAGCTTAATCAAAGGCATGGGAGAGTCCAGCCAAAGGAGCAGCAACAGTTCCTGATTTGGTTTCAGGATGTGTGTATGTGTGCATGTCTGTGTGTGTGTGTGTGTGTGTGTGTGTGTGTGTGTGCACATGCCCATATGCCCAGTATCCCTAGAGGGAAAGAGCAGAGGCCAGCCCCAGATGGCTGCCCCAGCGGTTACAACATTCTGCTTTTATCCTTGACTCCTCATAATCTTCACACCTACACTTCAGGCTTTTATTCTAGAAAGTTAAAGCCCATTGTTCTGGACTCAGTTTGACTTTCCTTTTCCCTTGACAGGTGGACAGGCATGTCTTGAAAACAATTGATGCATTTTACAAATCAGTGTATTGACCTTGGAGGAACTGACCTAGAGTCTTCTGTGCCCTGTTGGTCCCCCTACTTATATCCTGATCCCAACTCCTATGAAGTCGTTTTTCACAAATCACCTTATTAAAATATGTCAACTATCAGATCATGCTCTCTCTGCTCCACCCCTCCATTCTTCCCATGTCACTCAGGGATAAACCCAAAGTTATTAACTTTTCAAATGTCTGGTAGCTCCCTCTCTGAATTCATCTTCAGTTTTGCCCAGCTTTCCCTAGCTGTCTCTGCTACAATTATGCCATTTTCCTTGCTGTTCTTAAATTAGGCCCAGTCAACCCCAACTCAAGGCTTTCTCATTTGCTCTTTTCTTTTTTTTTTTTCATTTGCTCTTTTCTATGACTGGAATGCTCTTCCTTAAACATCCGAATGGCTCAACCCTTCATCCTCTTTTTTGCCGTTTTTGAGCCACTTGGCTTATGGGATTTTAGTTCCCCAACTGGGATAAAACCCATGCCCCCTGCAATGTAAATGCAGAGTCAAATGCTGGACCACCAGGGAATTCCCAACCCTTCATTCTCTTAAAAGTCTGGACCCAGTGCTACATTTTAGCAGGTCACTTTCTTATGTCTTTATTTAAAATTGTTAACTCATCTATCTCTGACATTCCCTGTTGCTTTGCTTAGATTTTCCCCTTCCCCAGTAATTATTACTTATATTAGATATTTACCTAATTGTTATTTCCTCTCACTCCACCCAGGAGAGAACAAGATTAGGGTTTAAGCAAATAGGAATAACATTAATTTTTATTGGTTTCATTCACAGACATACCACTAGCACATGCAATAGAAACAAACACACGTATTTATCACACTATAAAAGTATGAATGGATAAATAAATAGGTGAATGGCAATGAATACTAAATTATAACAAATAAATGAATTACTAAAAATATTCTTTATAGCCATCCTATATATTCCAGATGCTATATTAAACACTTTGTAACAGCAATTCTTTAAGGTAAGTATTTGACATAATGTTGCAAGGTAGGCATTTAGATAAAAATTAGGCTAAAGAATGCTTAGTTTCTTTTGTACTAGGAAGTAGTAAAGAAAGTAGTAGAATAAGGACTTCTTGACCATCTAGGGTTAAGACTTCACCTCTCCAATGCAAGGGATGTTGGTTCACACTCTTGTTGTGGAACTGAGATCCCACATGCCTCATGGTCAAAAAATCAAAACATAAACAGAAGTAGTATTGTAACAAATTCAATAAAGACTTTAAATATGGGCTTCCTAGGTAATGCTAGTGGTAAAGAATCTGCCTGCAGATTCAGGAGACATGAGATGCAGATTCAATCCCTGGGTTGTGAAGATTCCCTAGAGAAGGCAATGGCAACCCGCTCTAGTATTCTTGCCTAAAGAATGCCATGGACAGAGGATCCTGGAGGGCAATGGTCTACAGGTTTGCAAAGTGTCAGATGGGAGATCCCAGATATCTCATGGGATCTACTGTATTGTAAGAAGTTCAATGAAGTCTCTAAATATGGCCCACATCAAAGAAAGAAAGAAAGTAGTGGAATAGACACTTCTGGTTCCAGTGCATGCACTGGCTTTTCTGGAGGAAGTTCTCTTTAATAGCCTTAGAGAAAGTATAGTTGGTACAATCATGGAGAGGCAAGATCTAAATCTGATTTATCTGACTAAATCTTCTGGTGAGAAACATTTCTTTATTTGACTTCAGAAGAAGCTGCATGTTTGGGCTGAAAAGTCAATGTCTCATTAAGTCATGAAAGTGAAAAGTGCAAGTGCAAGTTGCTCAGTCGTGTCTGACTGTTTGCAACCCCATGGACTATACAGTCCACGGAATTCTCCAGGCCAGAATACTGGAGTGGGTAGCCTTTCCCTTCTCCAGGGGATCGTCCTAACCCAGGGATCAAATCCAGGTATCCCGCATTGCTGGGGATTCTTTACCAGCTGAGCCACAAGGGAAGTCCAAGAATACTGGAATGAGTAGCCTATCCCTTCTCCAACAGATCTACCTGACCCAGGAATCGAACTGGGGTCTCCTGAATTGCAGGTGGATTCTTTACCAACTGAGAGATCATACATATTTTTAGGTAATACTGTCAAAGACATTTTATTAATTATGAATTTTGTGCATTGTGACATATTGTGGAGTACAAAACCCTATTATTAACACATCTGCATTTCCATTTAGCATTAATTAAGTGAGTAAAGCATGAATGCCATCTGAAAATTGTAGAAACTTGTAGGTGCTTTACCAGGCAATAACTGTGCTTGGCTAACCAAAGTTAGAATATTAGTATGTATTTACTTAATATTTCTTATACTATACCATCAAGGGCCTATAAATTGTGCCTTGGGAATCTCATATAGATTTGACCAACTGGTCTTGCCCATCCTTATTGCAATATTCCAATTGACCTATGTTCAAATATATTGGGTTGGCCTAAAAGGTTGTTCAGGTTTTAATAAAATGTTATGGAAAAATCCAATCATATGTCTCTGTATAAGCTATATCCCACTTGAAATTCCTGTTCCCTTCCTGTCTCCATCAAAGTTTAGGGTCTTCCAAGGTCCAGCTGACACCTTCTAATTATCTATAAACCTTTTTCATTGTTTTAGTTAACATAGATATCTTCCTTCTTTACTGTTCATTACATCTAATACTTTTCCCTCAAACCACCTCCCATTCAATCACATTTATTCATTAAACATATGAATTCCTATCTTATGTCAAACTCAGAATTCTCCTGGATGCTAATGTGAATATGACATGATACTCCTATGAAAGGGATAGCTATGTGTCATATATTTAATTTTCTTCACTTAAACATTGTTTGAACATCTACAATTGCTTTGTATTCTTATATTTAGAATATAACAATAAATAAAATATAATATTTTACCTTCAAGAGTCTACACTTTAATGAGGGAGAAAAGCACATTAGCCTATGACCACAATATGGTGCAGTCAGTACTATAATTGAAATGCACTGTGATGTCAAGGAAAGATGAAGAGCATGTGATCCATTTGGGAAGTGTTAGGCTAAGAAAAGAAAAAGTGACGCATAAGCTGAACCTTAAAGGAATCATAAAAGTAAGCCCAACCAGGGCTGACCAGGATGGGAAATTTCACCAACTGAGGAATAGATTCCTTGGGAGTTTTGTTTTTTCAGTTTGTTTGTTTTCCTTATTGATATTAAGAGATATAAAACTCTCAGTGATTAAGAACCATGGTGCATTTGAAATGGTGGCACAATGTTAATCTCAGTGGTAAATGCTATTTACCATTTGGAAAATCAGTTCAGTTCAGTTGCTCAGTCGTGTCCGACTCTTTGTAACTCCATGAACTGCAGCACACCAGGCCTCCCTGTCCATCACTGACTCCTGGAGTCCACCCAAGCCCATGTCCATTGAGTCGGTGATGCCATCCAACCATCTTATCCTCTGTAGTCCCCTTCTCCTCCTGCCCTCAATCTTTCCCAGCATCAGAGTCTTTATTTTCTGAGTGAATGAATTAACGATGAATAAAAATGTTATTTAGATAAGAGACAGATATGCATTATTCAACACATGTGACTTAACTCTTTTGAAGACACAGTTAACAAAACTAAGATGTACTTCCAGTCCCTACATGGTATCTATGGAAATGAGCAAACATGGAAATGAGTAAACAAACAACAACCACAACAACTTTTACTTTCTGTTCCTCTATTGTCCCAACATATGCTACATAAAGAATGACCAAAGAAACTAAGAAATCAATATTAGTTTTCCAGTTCAATTCAGTCACTCAGCTGTGTCTGACTCTTTGTGACCCCATGGACTACAGCGTGCTGGGCTTCCCTTTCGATCATCAACTCCTGGAGCCTACATGTCCATCATGTTGGTGATGCCATCCAACCATCTCATCCTTTGTTGTCCCCTTCTCCTCCCACCTTCAATCTTTCCCAGCATCAGGGTCTTTTCCAAGGAGTTGGTTCTTCACATCAGGTGGCCAAGTATTGGAGTTTCAGCCTCAGCATCAGTCCTTCCATTGAATATTCAGGACTGATTTCCTTTAGGATTGACTAGTTTGATCTCCTTGCAGTCCAAGGGACTCTCAAGAGTCTTATCTCACACCACAGTTCAAAAGCATCAATTCTTCAGCGCTCAGCTTTCTTTATAGTCCAACTCCCACATTCATACATGACTACTGGAAAAACCATAGCTTTGACTAGATGGACCTTTGTTGGTAAAGTAAGTAATGTCTCTGCTTTTTAATATGCTGTCTAGGTTGGCCATCAGTTTTCCAAGTTCCTGATTATTTAAAAAATTATTCTAGCCTTGATTTTAAGGTTTTTTTTTTCTCTCTTTAGTAACCTCAGAGGTGAGCTAGTTTCTTTGTAGAATAATAGTTTCCTGTCACCTGTGGGTTTTTTCTTGTGGGGTCAATTGCAGAGTAACCTTCTGAGGCTACATGGGGACAGGGAAACAAATCTATTCCCAAGTACACTTGACAGCAAAGAGCCTTGCAAAAAACTCCAAGATGAGAACATGTCCTAAAATACCTCACCATTATGTTACAGTCCTTTTGCTTTTCCTGTGTGGCTTCAGTTCCTGCCCCATGCTGTGGAGTCAGGAAGCAGAGTCTGGTTCTGGCTAAGGGACTAATTACTTGTGTAGCCCTTGGCAAGGCACTTGAGCTCTCCAGGTTTCATCAAATCCTTATCTACAAAATGAAGAGTGAGTTGTTCAGATTCTGATTATGAAATCATTTCTCTAAAAGATATCCGTAGTCTCCTCATTTCACTGTGTTCTCAGCCTGTTTCCATCGTTTAGGTATTGAGGGCCATTATCCCATTTAATTCTTTAAAGCTCCTCTTAAATGTCTTTTCCTTTAGTAAGTAGATCGGGACCCTCTGTCCAATAAAATTTCCCTTCTTTCTGTCTCCACAAAAGCTTTTGTGTAGCTATCATTGTGCTATAATCCTATGACTTTTTGTACCTTCAACTCTGTTATAAATCCCTTAGCCTAGAAATCTGACTCATCACATCTTGTATATCTATAACTTAGTAGATTCTCAGTAAATATTTCATATATGAACAAATGAATGGATATGATGGTATGTGCACATAGAAAATATATTGCATACATTGTAATATCTGTCCAGAAGAAATATTATATTTCCAGTTCCATTTTCAACATTAGTATCATAGTAAAGTATTAGAGTTAATTTAGGTAATTACTTTTTAATTTCAGACTACACATAACATTAAATCTGTATGTAAGTCAAGAAGCAACAGTTAGAACTGGACATGAAACAATGGCCTGGTTCCAAATTGGGAAAGGAGTACATCAAAGCTGTATATTTTCACCCTGTCTATTTAACTTATATGCAGAGTACATCATGCAAAATGCTGGGATGGATGAAGCACAAGCTGGAATCAAGATTGCTGGGAGAAATATCAATAACCTCAGATATGCAGATGACACTACCCTTATGGAAGAAAGCAAAGAGGAACTAAAGAGCCTCTTGATTAAAGTGAAAGAGGAGAGTGAAAAAAATGGCATAAAACTTAACATTCAAAAAACGGAGATCATGGCATCTGGGCCCATCACTTCATGGTAAATAGATGGGGAAACAGTGGAAACAGTGACATACTTTATTTTCTTGGGCTCTGAAATTGCTGCAGATGGTGGCTGCAGCCATGAAATTAAAGATGCTTGCTCCTTGGAAGAAAAACTATGACTAACCTAGACAGCATATTAAAAAGCAGAGACACTACGTTGCTGACAAAGGTCCATCTAGTCAAAGCTATGAATTTTCCAGTAGTCATGTATGGATGTGAGAGATGGACTATAAAGAAAGCTGAGCACCGAAGAGTTGATGCTTTTGAACCGTGGTGTTGAAGAAGACTCTTGAGAGTCCCTCAGACTGCAAGGAGATCAAACCAGTCAATCCTAAAGAAAATCAGTCCTGAATATTCACTGAAAGGACTGATGTTGAAACTCCAAAACTTTGGCCACCTGATGCAAAAACCTGACACATTGGAAAAGACCCTGATGCTGGGAAAGATTGAAGGCAGGAGGAGAAGGGGACGACAGAGGATGAGACGGTTGGATGGCATAAGTGACTCAATGGGCATGAGTTTGATCAAGCTCTAGGAGTTGATGATGGACAGGGAAGCCTAGCATGCTGCCGTCCATAGAGTCACAAAGAGTACGACACAAGTGAGCAACTGAATTGAACTGATACCTAACGTGGGCCATTGGTCACAAATCTGAACAAAAATATCTTTACTATCAAATTTCATATCAAAACTATACCAGATGTGCAAAATTCTATGGTTTAAACACAATTACAGTATGTCCCCTATGTACAAATGAGTTCTGTTCTGAGAGCATGTTTATGAGTCCAATTTATTTGTTAAGTCTAACATAATTAGTTTAGGTATGTAACTAACAAAATTGTCTTAATAGAGCTTTATTGTAATAGGTTGATAATCCTTTCCACACAAATGTTACATTAAAAGCAAAGAAAATAAGGAAAACATTTTTAATCTTACAGTACAGTATCTTGGAAAGTACAATACAGTACCAGTTACATCACCGCTGCTTTTACCCTGGCTTCCATACATCTTGGGCTTGAAATAAAGATACTGTAGTGCTATACTCTACACAGTACTATACAGTGATGTACACAGAAGCATAGCTACTTGTAGAGGATGCACACATATATGCCAGATACTTGAAGTAGTTTGAATGATTGGATGTATGAACACACATCCGCATCCTTGAAACTTTGCAATTTGAAGGTTCACATGGAGAGGACTTAGTGTACATATTTTATTGCTTTCTAAGTTTTTGTTTTGTTTTTGGTTTTGATTTTATAGAAGACTTGATGGATGATGAAGGAGAAGCAGCAAAGATTTTTCATCTCTCATACACCCAGAAGAAAAGAGATCTCCCTTTTCTTGCCTCTTAAGTCCTACTCATCATTCAGATCCCACCTCAGATGTCACTTCCACAGGGACTCTGTCTTTGATCTTCCAACTGTGATAAAACATCCTCAAGTATCTCATGTCTCTTCTTTACAGGAATTTTTACACATGTCAGTTGACATACGTTTGTCTTGTTATTTGATTTTTCTCTCTGCCCTACTGGTTTTTGAGTTCCATAAGAGTCTGTCTATTCATCATATATTCAAAAATAATTAAAATTACAAAATTAAGGGCAAGAAAAAACCAAATACAGACAGCTATTTATAAATAAAGAATGTCACCAAAAGTCAATCTAATTCATTTTCAGAAATCTAATTAAGAGAAAAAGTCAGTGGGACCACCAATTGGCTTAATGTCACAAAAGCCAGATGTGCCCAGTGACACTGCATTGAATTATGCTGATGTTTTAAAAAAAAAGTATATTGCTAGAAAATTTCAGGCATTGTAAAGATAAGTGAAGTCGCTCAGTCATGTCCAACTCTTTGTGACCCTGTGGACTGTAGCCGACCAGGCTCCTCCATCCATGGGATTCTCCTGGCAAGGATACTGGAGTGGGTTGCCATTTCCTTCTCCAGGGGATCTTCCTGACCTAGGGATCGAACCCGGTCTCCCACATTGCAGGCAGACGCTTTAACCTCTGAGCCACCAGGGAAGCCCCAAAAGATAATAGATAAGGAGCTGATTGTTATGGAATAGATAGTTTTCTGAGCTTAAAAATCTTACAAGAAGAAGGATATATCATGTCATGATTGGGGGGAGGCAGGAGGCAATTGGGGAATTTCCAGGGTTGTTTCTGAGGCAGATAGAATGGGAACATTTATGGGCAAGAGCCTTTATTGTAATTTCCACAGCAGGGGTAAGGGAAACAGATGAGATAAGATGAGAAAACTCAGGATCAACTAATTTGGATAATGGCACAGGCTCTCTGGCCATAAGGGTTGCCTCGAGTTGTCTGGTACCTCGGCCTAGGTGATCAGTTAAGGTGTATAGTGGCTGGAGTTTAAGAGCCTAACAGAGGAGGTGGTTGGGGATGTGGAGTCCAGTTGAATGCTTTTATTTGAATATCATGCTCTCTTGTGGAAGGCTCCTCCAAAAGAGAAAGGGAGCCCTAAGGGAGCCAAGCCAGCTGACTTAATATAACACCAGGTTTTCCCTGAACATGTGTGTCTGGCATATGCTTGTACAGCAGATGCTAGAGCATCTAGTTGACAAAATATAGATAAGGCTCATATCCTATTGTTTACTAGGAATGAAGCAAGTTGGTTGAAGGACTACTGAGACATAATACCCAGATTCAATCAACTGGAAGTTTCCCTTTATATTTGCATGACAGTCATGGAAACCACTTCAAACTTTTCATTTACTTTTTAAAACATTCACAAAACTATATATGGTGGAGAAAAGAAACATAATTATATTTTTATTTCTTCACCTTACTTAGTTTTTACAACATTCAGTTCAATTCAGTCACTCAGTCATGTCCGACTCTTTGCGACCCCATGAATCGCAGCACACCAGGCCTCCCTGTGCATCACCAACTCCCGGAGTTCACTCAGACTCACGTCCATCGAGTCAGTGATGCCATCCAGCCATCTCATCCTTTGTCGTCCCTTTCTCCTCCTGCCCCCAATCCCTCCCAGCATCAGAGTCTTTTCCAATGAGTCAACTCTTCACATGAGGTGGCCAAAGTACTCGAGTTTCTGCTTTAGCATCATTCCTTCCAAAGAAATCCCAGGGCTGACCTCCTTCAGAATGGACTGGATGGATCTCCTTGCAGTCCAAGGGACTCTCAAGAGTCTTCTCCAACACCACAGTTCAAAAGCATCAATTCTTCAGTGCTCAGCTTTCTTCACAGTCCAACTCTCACATCCATACATGACCACTGGAAAAACCACGGCCTTGACTAGATGGACCTTTGTTGGCAAAGTAATGTCTCTGCTTTTGAATATGCTATCTACTTTGGTCATAACTTTCCTTCCAAGGAGTAAGCATCTTTTAATTTCATGGCTGCCATCACATTCTACAGTGATTTTGGAGCACAAAAAAATAAAGTCTGACACTGTTTCCACTGTTTCCCCATCTATTTCCCATGAAGTGATGGGACCGGATGCCATGATCTTCGTTTTCTGAATGTTGAGCTTTAAGCCAACCTTGCACTCTCCTCTTTCACTTTCATCAAGAGTCTTTTTAGTTCCTCTTCACTTTCTGCCATAAGAGTGGTGTCATCTGCATATCTGAGGTTATTGATATTTCTCCCAGCAATCTTGATTCCAGCTTGTACTTCTTCCAGTCCAGCGTTTCTCATGATGTACTCTGCATGTAAGTTAAATAAGCAGGGTGACAATATACAGCCTTGAGGTATTCCTTTTCCTATTTGGAACCAGTCTGTTGTTCCATGTCCAGTTCTAACTGTTGCTTCCTGACCTGCATATAGGTTTCTCAGGAAGCAGGTCAGGTGGTCTGGTATTCCCATCTCTTTTAGAATTTTCCATAGTTTATTGTGATCCACACAGTCAAAGGCTTTGGCATAATCAATAAAGCAGAAATATATGTTTTTCTGGAACTCTCTTGCTTTTTCCATGATCCATCAGATGTTGGCAATTTGATCTCTGGTTCCTCTGCCTTTTCTAAAACCAGCTTGAACATCTGGAATTTCACGGTTCACATATTGCTAAAGCCTGACTTGGAGAATTTTGAGCATTACTTAACTAGTATGTGAGATGAGTGCAATTGTGTGGTAGTTTGAGCATTCTTTGGCATTGCCTTTCTTTGGGATTGGAATGAAAACTGACCTTTTCCAGTCCTGTGGCCACGGCTGAGTTTTCCAAATTTGCCAGCATATCGAGTGCAGCACTTTCACAGCATCATCTTTCAGGATTTGAAATAGCTCAACTGGAATTCCATCACCTCCACTGGCTTTGTTCGTAGTGATGCTTTCTAAGGCCCACTTGACTTCACATTCCAGGATGTCTGGCTCTAAGTCAGTGATCACATCATCATGATTATCTGGGTCGTGAAGCTCTTTTTTGTACAGTTCTCATGTGTATTCTTGCCACCTCTTCTTAATATCTTCTGCTTCTGTTAGGTCCATGCCATTTCTGTCCTTTATCGAGCCCATCTTTGCATAAAATGTTCCCTTGGTATCTCTAATTTTCTTGAAGATGTGTCTAGTCTTTCCCATTCTGTTGTTTTCCTCTATTTCTTGGCATTGATCACTGAGGAAGGCTTTCTAATCTCTTTTTGCTATTCTATGGAACTCTGCATTCAGATGCTTATATCTTTTCTTTTCTCCTTTGCTTTTTGCTTCTCTTCTTTTCACAGCTATTTGTAAGGCCTCCCCAGACAGCCATTTTGCTTTTGTGCATTTCTTTTCCATGGGGACGGTCTTGATCCCTGTCTCCTGTACAATGTCACGAACCTCAGTCCATAGTTCATCAGGCACTCTATCTATCAGATCTAGGCCCTTAAATCTATTTCTCACTTCTACTGTATAATCATAAGGGATTTGATTTAGGCCATATCTGAATGGTCTAGTGGTTTTCCCTACTTTCTTCAATTTAAGTCTGAATTTGGTAATAAGGAGATCATGATCTGAGCCACAGTCAGCTCCTGGTCTTGTTTTTGTTGACTGTATAGAGCTTCTCCATCTTTGGCTGCAACATAATCAATCTGATTTTGGTGTTGACCATCTGGTGATGTCCATGTGTAGAGTCTTCTCTTGTGTTGTTGGAAGAGGGTCTTTGCTATGACCAACGCATTTTCTTCGCAAAATTCTATTAGTCTTTGTCCTGCTTCATTCCGTATTCCAAGGCCAAATTTTCCTGTTACTCCAGGTGTTTCTTGACTTCCTACTTTTGCATTCCAGTCCCCTATAATGAGAAGGACATCTTTTTTTGGGTGTTAGTTCTAAAAGGTCTTGTAGGTCTTCATAGAACCGTTCAACTTCAGCTTCTTCAGCGTTACTGGTTGAGGCATAAACTTGGATTACTGTGATATTGAATGGTTTGCCTTGGAAATGAACAGAGATCATTCTGTCGTTTTTGAGATTGCATCCAAGTACTGCATTTTGGACTCTTTTGTTGACCACGATGGATACTCCATTTCTTCCGAGGGATTCCTGCCCGCAGTAGTAGATATAATGATAATCTGTGTTAAATTCACCCATTCCAGTTCATTTGAGTTCACTGATTCCTAGAATGTCGACATTCACTCTTGCCATCTCTTGTTTGACCACTTCCAATTTGCCTTGATTCATGGACCTGGCAGTCCAGGTCCCTATGCAATATTGATCTTTACAGCATCAGACCTTGCTTCTATCACCAGTCACATCCACAGTTGGGTATTGTTTTTGCGTTGGCTCCATCCCTTCATTCTTTCTGGAGTTGTTTCTCCACTGATCTCCAGTAGCATATTAGGCACCTACTGACCTGGGGAGTTCCTCTTTCAGTATCCTATCATTTTGCCTTTTCATACTGTTGATGGGGTTCTCAAGGCAAGAATACTGAAGTGGTTTGCCATTCCCTTCTCCAGTGGACCACATTCTGTCAGATCTCTCCACCATGACCGGCCCATCTTGGGTTGCCCCACGGGCGTGGCTTTGTTTCACTGAGTTAGACAAGGCTGTGGTCCTAGTGTGATTAGATTGACTAGTTTCCTTTGAGTATGGTTTCAGTGTGTCTGCCCTCTGATGCCCTCTTGCAACACCTACCGTCTTACTTGGGTTTCTCTTACCTTGGGCATGGGGTATCTCTTCACAGCTGCTCCAGCCAAGTGCAGCTGCTGCTCCTTACCTTGGACGAGGGGTATCTCCTCACCGCCGCCCTTCTTGACCTTCAACGTTGGATACCTTCTCTAGGTCCTCCTGCGCTGAGGCAGCCACCACTTCTTGGACGTGGGGTTGTTCCTCCCAGCCTCCACCCCTGGCCTCAGGTGTGGGGGCGTGGGGTAGCTCCTCCTGGCCGCCACCCCTGACCTCAAACGTAGGGTAGCTCCTCTTGGCTGCTGCCCCTGACCTCGGACTTGGTAGCTCTTCTCGGCTGTTGCAGCGCCCTTGCAGCCTGGCACACTCGGCCGCTGACCCTGACCTCGGACTTGGGGTAGCTCCTTTTGGCCGCCACCCTTCGGGCATGGGGTCCTCCCAGCTTCTGCCCCTGACCTCGGATGTGGGGTAGCTTCCCTCGGCCGCGCTTAAGTGCGCTGGTCGCAGCCGCCCGCGCTTAAGGTGATTTACAACATTACTATGACATATAAAATCAATTTTGCAAATGAAGACACTAAAACTCAGTATGATTAATTGATGTACCCCAATTCATATGGTGAGCAGTAACAGAGTCTAGCAAGAAAATCTGACTTTCTGTAGCATTCTGTCTCCTGCATTCTACTGTTGCAACCAAAAGAGCAACACATGGTCTCTTAGCTTGCAGAACATCCTCTGCCTTCCATGAGTAGTATGTTTAGAGTGCTATCTTAGGTGAAAGAATTCAAAGGAATTTAAAATAAAAATTTCATTCACAAAGAAAATAGAGTCCATATGGAGGACAAGGTATACATGTGACTTTTATTGTTAAATCACCTGATTTTTCTCATATAGTGTAGAAAAGTAAAGCTATATATCATCTTGAATTAATGTTCAGAATGTCTTTCTGTTTTAGAAATATGATTAAATGATGCTTGGAGAAAGAGGTACAACTTTAAGTACATAAATTATCTCTCATCTGGACAAGGAAACAAATAAAGATTAATAAAAGAATAAATCATCTGCATGAGAAATGAACAGGTACTGGAGCCGGGGAGTTAAGAGAGAAGATTAAAATATGGAAGGAGAGAAGAGGACATGCAAAAAATCTATAGTCCAAATTTAGGAAGTGAGACTGGATTTTTACTCATAAAATGACTGATATTTACTTTAAATTTTTTGGCATTGCTGCAGTATAATTTCTCATATCCAGAACTAAAAAGAAGGACTGATTGGAAAGGAGCCATTTGGGACCTAACCTTGACCTGACACTCAAGTTCTGGATCCAGCAGAAACAAAACTCAGAACAGGATGAATGCGGAAACAGAAACTTATTGGAAACTATGGAAATGAAGGAAACTTTCCTAGTACCTCAGATGGTAAAGAATCTGCCTGCAATGCAGGAGATGTGGGTTCAATCCCTGGGTTGGGAAGATCTCCTGGAGAAGGAAATGGCAATGCACTCTAGTATTCTGGCCTGGAGAATCCCACAGACAGAGTCTGGCTGGCTACGGTCCATGGGGTCCCAAAAAGTTGGACACAACTGAGCAACTAACACACATGGAAACTAGGAACTTTTCTACAATGTATAGAATGGGGACAAAAACATCAGAGTTACCTTGTTTCACCATAACCTTGGCAATACATTCCAACAGTTCTATGATGAATTTTAAATGCTTTTCAGATGAATTAAGTCTTCAGTTGCCCTCTGTATTGCTGAATTTCCCCAAAATCAAAATGCTAGATGAAAGTGATTAGTAATAGTACAATATAAAATTTCAGGTCATCTCAGCAGCCCATCCTCATTCATGGTCTATGAATATTTTGATCCTCCTTCACTAATGAAAATATTAGATGTAAGGAAAATCTTCACAGTTATTTCTCACAGACTAGAGGCTCTGCCTGGAGAAGGTAATGGCAACCCACTCCAGTACTCTTACCTGGAAAATCCCATGGACGGAAGAGCCTGGTAGGCTACAGTCCATTGGGGTCTCTAATTGTAGGACAGGACTGAGTTACTTCACTTTCATTTTTCACTTTAATGCTTTGGAGAAGGAAATTCTCCAGTATTCTTGCCTGGAGAATTCCAGGGACAGAGCGTCCTGTTGGGCTGCCATCTATGGGGTCGCACAGAGTCGAACATGACTGAGCAGCAGCAGCAGCAGAGACTCTGCCAGACCAGGCTGCTTCCTGAGGATAATGGAGGTATCTTAGTCACTGCTGAGTTCTCATTGCAGAGCAGAATTGCAGATACCTGGCATAAAAGAGTGGTGGTGAGAAAGAAAATAAGATTCCTTTTGATTAACACACAAAACTTAATCTTCCTTTTCTGAACTTTTATTCAAAAGATTATTTTAAAACTTAATTAGGGATAGGCCAGAATCTATTTTTCAAAGCTGTTTTTGCTGTTTTTAATTTAATTTAAATAAAAGATTGCAATTGTTTACTACTGTAATTGTAAAATTTCACAACCTAGTCCTTGTTAGTACATGAAGTGGGCTGTCAGTAATTATGCAATATTCACTTCATCAAGCAGTCTCAGCATTAGAAAGAAAATGTTATTTTATGAATGCTACTATTTTCAGTGACTGCAGCCATGAAATTAAAAGATGCTTGCTCCTTGGAAGAAAAGCTATGACAAACCTAGACAGTGTAATAAAAAGCAAAGACATCACTTTGCCGACAAGGTATGCATAGCAAAAGTTATGTATATTTTAGTAGTCACGTACGGATGTGAGAGTTGGACCATAAGAAGGCTGAGTACTGCGGAATTGATGCTTTTGAATTGTGGTGCTGGAGAACACTTTTGAGAGCCGCTGCTAGGTGGTAAAACCAGTGAGTCCTAAAGGAAATCAAACTTGAATATTCACTGGAAGGACTGATGCTAAAGCTCCAATACTTTGGCCACTGGATTCAAAGAGCCGACTCATTCAAAAGACCCTGATACTGGGAAAGATTGAGGGCAAGAGAAGGGGGCAACAGAGGATGAGATGGTTGGATGGCATCACTACCTTAATGGACATGAGTTTGAGCTAACGCTGGGAGATAGTGAAGGGCAGGAAAACCCGGTGTTGCAGTCCACGGGGTCACAGTGCTGGACACAACTTAGTGACTGATCAAGAAAAACAACAGAGCAGGAGGTTAGAATAACAGAGAAAGAAAACTGATATTTATTAACTATTGTGAAATGAAAATATCTTCTGCCATCTTAATAAAGAAGAAATGTCACAGACATCAGTGATTTCTGGCTTTCAAATGTGAAAGAAAGAAAGTGAAGTCTCTCAGTCGTGTGCAACTCTTTGCGACCCCATGAACTGTAACCTACCAGGCTCCTCCGTCTATGGGATTTTCCAGGTAAGAGTACTGGAATGGGTTGCCCTTTCCTTCCCCAGGGGATCTTCCCGACCCAGGGATCGAATCCGTGTCTCCCGAATTGCAGGCAGATGCTTTACCTTCTGAGCCACCAGGGAATGAGGGATCCCTGGGATCCAGCAGATGCTGCCAGCCCCCAAAGTGATTGTTGAGGGAGTGGGGGAATGCAAGAGGCAAGGGGAACAAGGAAACAAGATTGGCCCCAGAGAGTGCTTAGGAAAGGAGTGAATTCAGTGAGTCCAGAGGCTTGCATCTCCCCCACAGAGAACGCTAAATTCTTTATCTTGATACCTAATCTTTGATGTTCAGACTGCGTGCTCCTTTTGTCACAGCCTTGCATATAGCCTGACTTCCCATCCTGCCTTCTTTGAGCAATTTTCTCAGAGCCACTGAGATGCTGTCTCCTAGGCTTACAGCCCAAACATTCCCACCAAATAAAATAACTCTCTACTTTCAGGTTGTGACTATATTTTTTAGTCAACACTGTTGACTCCATACAGACCTCTTATTTTAAATACTAAATATTTTAAATGCATCTTCATTATGTTTATCAAAAATGAGTCTATGTTGGATATTCATAATGGTACTATATTTCTTATTTCATTGACTTCTCATATAATCTTTTTGTCTCTTTTTCAGATGAGGAAACTAAAGACCGATGCAGTTAAATTTAGTTCAGTCACTCAGTCCTGTCTGACTCTTTGTGACCCCAGGGATTGCAGCATGCCAGGCTTCCCTGTCTATCACCAACTCCCAGAGCTTGCTCAAACTCACGTCCATTGAGTCGGTGATGCCATAAAACCATCTCATCCTGTGTCGTTCCCTTCTCCTCCTGCCTTCAATATTTCTCAGTATCAGAGTCTTTTCCAATGAGTCAGTTCTTCACATCAGGTGGCCAAAATATTGGAGTTTCAGCTTCAGCATCAATCCTTCCAATGAATAATTAGTAGGAAGTAAATTTGGAGTCTTAACCAAATCTATCAGATTTGAAAACAATTATAATTAATACAGCTAGAATTTTACTGAGACCTTCCTTTCTGTAGAGCACATTTCTAAGTATTTTACGTGAATTATTCACTGGTCTCTTGTAAAAATTCCTTTGATCTAATTACTATTGATATGCACTTAACTTACAGGTGAAGAAAATAAGGTACAGAGAAGGGAAGCAACATTTCTAAAGCCACACATTAGGTCAGGGAGTCAATCTCAGTCTGATTTCAAAACTAAAAATCAAGCAACACTGACTTCTTGGGGAAAGAGGTTAGCTTTAATACGTTACATTGTGAAGGCTTTTCTGCCCATCAGTTCAGTTCAGTCATGTCCAACTCTTTGCAACCCCATGGACTGCAGCACACCAGGCCCTCCTGTCCATCACCAACTCCCGGACCTTGCTCAAACTCATGTCCATCGAGTCAGTGATACCATCCAACCATCTTGTCCTCTGTTGTTCCCTTCTCATCCTGCCTTCAATCTTTTCCAGCATCAGGATCTTTTCTAATGAGTCAGGTCTTCGTATCAGGTGGCCAAAGTATTGGAGCTTCAGCTTCAGCATCAGCCCTTCCAATGAATATTCAGGACTGATTTCCTTTAGGATTGACTGGTTTGATCTCCTTTCTGCCCATAAATCTCTCCAAACCTATGCTGTCTGTAATCCCCAAAACGGAATGATTAGATTTTTGTACTTTTTTTCTTCTTAAAACATGAAAGTGTTTTCAAGAGCTATGTACTAACAAGAACTATGCCTCTAATGACTTAGCAAATAAGATCTCAAGTATAAAGAAAGGAAGACAGATAATAATGTGAAACCTGTCCAGGAACTCTGCAAAGCAAAGCAGTGTCTATAAGCTTAAATTTACATCAGAATTATGTCTTATTTGCATGAGAATTTTGGCATAGGTGATGAGGGTAAGCAAGGACAGTGTTGAGGGGAGAAGGACATTCTGTAACAATGAGGGATGCCAAAGATTGCAGACAGATGTGGATCAAATCAAGAAATACATTTACAGTAATTCTGATGGGTGAGATAGGGTAGAAAGGGGTAAGGAGCATGCTGTTTCTCTAAAGATTTTTCTAAAATCAAAACAAATAAGAGCAAGGGGCAAAAAACCATGATGTCTTTGTTTTGGACATCACTTCAAACAGCCATCTTTACAACCTTGACTTATTTTCTTTTTTTTTTTAATTTAACTTTATTTTATTTTTGAACTTTACACTATTGTATTGGTTTTGCCAAATATCAAAATGAATCCGCCACAGGTATACATGTGTTCCCCATCATCTTTACAACCTTGACTTATTTTCTGAAGCAGACAGGAAGCAGGATTACTAAGGTCCTTTCCACAATAGCCTCATCAGTACACTGCAAGTGTCATTGTAGTTAAGTATCAACTATAAAGGGAGTCCTATAATTTTCTTTATTAATACACAAAGAAATAGGCAGAGTAAGTTTAAAATCTCTACTTGAAGGATGGTAGAACCAAGTGAATAGTGGAACAATTCTATTAACGCTTGAATTTTTCTCATGAGTTTAATTTTAAAGCTTTTACACAAAGACCCTTTAAACCATAAACACTGAAAAATGTCTCTTTATGTCACATTATTATTCCTACAGAGCTACCTATGTAAGCCCAGAATGGAGGAAGAGAGAGCAGGGTTTATGTTGAACCTTTTTCACATTAAAGGGTTTCAGAATGATTTCGGGAACTGTCAGTTTAGAGCTTAAGTCTTTAACTACAGAGAAACAGGATGAGCTGTCAAGGAATTGAATCAGGCATGGATGCCAAGAAGTGACTGTACAAATGGAATTCTATATATTCAATCCAATACATATTACCTGACCATCTAGAAAAAGACTGCTTTGCACTGCACCAGATACAGAGGAGAGAAGGTTGGACAATCCATCAAGACACAGTGGTAGAACCCAGCCTGCCACTTGCTACCCTCTTCTTGATACATTCAGAAGACACATTCTCCCTCACCCCCTGCAACTAATCACATGCACACTCTTCACATTTATTTTTTATTTCTCTCTCTTTTTAAAATACAAGTCTAGACTAGTGGGCTTAAATTTAAGACTTGTGAGTTGAATCTAGTCCACTGAATTTATTTAGCTGATACAGGGTTTGATTGTTTCAGTTGGAATTCTGTTAAGTGGGAAACCCATTCTTCATTTATAACATCATCCTATAGTTCAATTATGTTTTTTCTTTCTTTTTAAATTTTAACGGAAGGCTAATTACTTTACAATATTGCAGTGGTTTTTGCCATACGTTGACATGAATCAACCACGGGTGTACATGTGTCTCCCTGTCCTGAACCCCCCTCCCACCTCCCTCCCCATCCCAACCCTCTGAGTTGTCCCAGTGCTCCTGCACTGAGTGCCCTGTTTCATGCATTGAACTTGGAATGGTCATCTATTTCACATATTGTAATATACATGTTTCAATGCTATTCTCTCAAATCAACACACCCTCACCTTCTCTCAGAGTCCAAAAATCTATTCTTTATATCTGTATCTTTTTTCCTGTCTTGCATATAAGGTCGTCGTTATCATCTTTCTAAATTCCATATATATGCATTAATATACTGTATTGTTGTTCTTCTTTCTGACTTACTTCGCTCTGTATATGGGACTCCAGTTTCATCCACTTCATTAAAACGGACTGAAGCACACTCTTTTTAATAGCTGAGTAATATTCCCTTGTGTATACGCACCACAGCTTTCTTATCCATTTGTCTGCCAATGAAAATCTAGGTTGCTTCCATGTCCTAGCTATTGTAAACAGTGCTGTGATGAACACTGGGGTACATGTGTCTCTTTCAATTCTGATTTCCTCAGTGCATATGCCCAGCAGTGGGATTGCTAGGTCATATGGCAGTTCTATTTCCAGTTTTTTTAAGGAACCTCCACACTGTTCTCCATAGTGGCTGCACTAGTTTGCATTCCCATCAACAGTGTTAGAGGGTTCTCTTCTGCACACCCTCTCCAGCATTTATTATTTGTAGACTTTTTGATAGTAGCCATTCTGACCAGTGTGAGACAGTACCTCATTGTGGTTTTGACTTGTATTTCTCTGATAAAAAGTGATGTTGAGCATCTTTTCATGTGTTTGTTAGCCATCTGTATGTTTTCTTTGGAGAAATGTCTGTTTAGTTCTTTGGCCCATTTTTTGATTGGGTCATTTATTGAGCTGCATGAGCTGCTTGCATATATTGAGATTAATTCTTTGTCAGTTGCTTCATTTGCTATTACTTTTCCCCATTCTGAATGCTGTCTTTTCACCTTGCTTATAGTTTCCTTCATTGTGCAAAAGCTTTTAAGTCCCATTTGTTTATTTTTGCTTTTATTTCCATTATTTTAGGAGGTGGATCATAGAGGAGCCTGCTGTGATTCATGTCAGAGAGTGTTCTGCCTATGTTTTCCTCTAGGAGTTTTATAGTTTCTGGTCTTATATTTAGATCTTTAATCCATTTTGAGTTTATTTTTGTGTACAGTGTTAGAAAGTGCTGTCAGTTCAGTTCAGTCACTCAGTCGTGTCCGACTCTTTGCCACCCCATGAATCGCAGCATGCCAGGCCTCCCTGTCTATCACCAACTCCTGGAGTTCACTCAGACTCACATCCATCGAGTCAGTGATGCCATCCAGCCATCTCATCGTCTGTCGTCCCGTTCTCCTCCTGCCCCCAATCCCTCCCAGCATCAGAGTCTTTTCCAATGAGTCAACTCTTCTCATGCGGTGGCCAAAGTACTGGAGTTTCAGCTTTAGCATCATTCCTTTCAAAGAAATCCCAGGGCTGATCTCCTTCAGAATGGACTGGTTGGATCTCCTTGCAGTCCAAGGGACTCTCAAGAGTCTTCTCCAACACCACAGTTCAAAAGCATCAATTCTTCAATGCTCAGCTTTCTTCACAGTCCAACTCTCACATCCATACGTGACCACAGGAAAAACCATAGCCTTGACTAGATGGACCGATAGTGCTCTAGTTTCATTCTGTTACAGGTGGTTGACCAGTTTTCCCAGCACTATTTGTTAAAAAGATTGTCTTTTCTCCATTATATATTTTTGCCTCCTTTGTCAAAGATAAGATATACATCAGTCCTTGGATTTATCTCTGGGCTTTCTATTTTGTTCCATTGATCTGAAAAATGTCTTTGTGCCAGTACCATACTCTCTGGATGATGGTAGCTTTGAAGTAAACCCTGAAGTCAGACAGATTGATTCCTCCAGTTTCATTCTTTTTTCTCAAGATTGCTTTGGCTATTTTCCATTTTCTGTATTTCCATACAAATTGTGAAATTATTTGTTCTAGTTCTCTGAAAAATACTGTTGGTAGCTTAATGGGGATTGCATTGAATCTATAGACTTCTTTGGGTAGTATACTCATTTTCACTATATTGATTCTTCCAATCCATGAACATGGTATATTTCTCCATCTGTTTGTGTCCTCTTTTATTTCTTTCACCAGTGTTTTATAGTTTTCTGTATATAGGTCTTTTGTTTCTTTAGGTAAAGAAACTGGCTGCAGTAACCATTTGCAGTGATTTTGGAATCCAAGAAAAGAAAATCTATCACTGCTTCTACTTTTTCCCCTCATTTGCCATGAAGTGATGGGACCAGATGCCATGATCTTATTAATTTTTTTAATGGTGAGTTTTAAGCCAGCTTTTTTACTCTCCTCTTTCAACTCTTATCAAGAGGCTCTTTAGTTCCTCTTTGTTTCTGCCATTAGAGTGGTATCATTTGCATATCTGAAGTTGTTGAAGCTTTTCCCAGCAATTTTGATTCCACCATGTGACATATCCAGCAGGGCATTTCACATGATGTACTCTATATATAAGTTAAATAAACAGGGTGACAATATGCAGCCTTGTTATACTCCTTTGCTATCTGCGAACCAGTCTGATGGTCCATGTAAGGTTCTAACTCCTGCTTCTTGACTCGCATACAAGTTACTCAGAAGACAGGTAAAATGGTCTGGCATTTCCATCTTTTTAAGAATTTTCCACAATTTGTTATGATCCACGTGGTCAAAGACTTTTTCATAGTCAATGAAGCAGAAGTAGATGTTTCTCTGGAATTCCCCTGCCTTCTCTATGATACAACAGTGTCGGCAATTTGATCTCTGGTAACTCTTCCTTTAAGCCAGCTTGCACATTTGGAATTTGTCAGTACATTTACAGATGTAGTCTAGCTTGAAGGACTTTGAGCATGATGTTACTATGTCAAAAAGCAACAGTTAGAACCAAACATGGAACAACAGACTGGTTCCAAATAGGAAAAGGAGTACTTCAAGGCTGCAATTTGTCATTCTGCTTATTTAACTTATATGCAGAGCATATATCGCAAAATGCCAGGCCGGAAGAAGCACAAGCTGGAATCAAGATTGCCAGGAGAAATATCAATAACCTCAGATACGCAGATGACACCACCCTTCTGGCCAAAAGTCAAGAGGAACTGAAGAGCCTCTGGATGAAAGTGAAAGAGGAGACTGAAAAAGCTGGCTTAAAACTCAATATTCAAAAATGAAGATCATGGAATCCGGTCCCATCCTTTCATAGTAAATAAATGGGAAAACAGTGGAAACAGTGACAGATTTTATTTTCTTTGGGCTCCAAAATCACTGCAGATGGTGACTGCAACCATGAAATTAAAAGACATGTGCTCCTTAGAAGAAAAGCCATGACCAACCTAGACAGCATATTAAAAAGCAGAGACATTACTTTGCTGACAAAGGTCTGTCTAATCAGAGCTATGGTTTTTCCAGTAGTCATGTATGGATGTGAGAGTTGGACTATAAAGAAATTTGAGCACTAAAGAATTAATGCTTTTGAACTGTGGTGTTGGATAAGACTCTTGAGAGTCCCTTAGACTGCAAGGGGATCCAGCTAGTCTATGCTAAAGGAAATAAGTCCTGAATATTCATTGGAAGGACTGATGCTGAAGCTGAAGCTCCAGTACTTTGGCCACCTGATGAGAAGAACTGACTCACTGGAAAAGACCCTGATGCTGGGAAAGATTGAAGGCAGGAGAAGAAGGGGATGGCAGAGGACAAGATGGTTGGATGGAATCACTGACTCAATGGACATGAGTTTGGTGATGAACAGGGAAGGCTGGAGTGCTGCAGTCCATAGGGTCACAGAGAGTTGGACATGACTGAGTGACTGAACTGAACTTACTAGTTCAGGAAATGAGAGAAATTATCTGGTAGTTTGAACATTGATTGGAACTGTTCTTTGATGTTGAAATGAAAACTGACCTTTTCCAGTCCTGTCCCACTGATGAGTTTTCAAAATTTGCTGGCAGACTTAGTGCATCACTTTAACAGCATCATCTTTTAGGGTTTAATAGCTCAGTTGAATTACATCAACTCCACTAGCTTTGTTCTTTGTAATGGTTCATAAGGCCCCCTTGACTTCGCACTCCAGGATGTCTGGCTCTAGATGAGTTACTTCACCATCACAGTTAGCCTAGTCATTAAGACATTTATGGTACAGTTTTCTGTGTATTTTTGCCACCTATTCTTAATCTCTTCTGCTTTTGTTATGTCCTTAACATTTCTGTCCTTAATCATGTCCATCCTTGCATGAAATGTTCCCTTGATATCTCCACTTTTCTTGAAGAGGTCTCTAGTCTTTCCCATTGTATTGTTTTCTTCTATTTCTTTGCATTGTTCATTGAAGAAGGTCTTCTTATCTCTCCTTGCTATTCTCTGGAACTCTGCATACAGTTGGGTATATCTTTCCCCTTCTCCCTTGCTTTTTACTTCTCTTCCTTCCTCAATTATTTTTTATAGCTTTCTCAGACAAGTGCTTTGCTTCTTGCATTTCTTTTCTTTGAGATATTTTTGTTCACCACCTCCTGTACAATGTTAAGAACCTCTGTCCATATTTCTTCAGGCACTCTCTCTACCAGATCTAATCCCTTGAATCTATTCATCACCTCCACTGTATAACCATAAGGGATTTGATTTAAGTCATGACTGAATGGCTTAGTGGTTTTTCCTACTTTTTAAATTTAAGCCCAAATTTGTAGTAAGGAGTTGATGATCTGAGCTACAATCAGCTCCTGGTCTTGTTTTTACTGACTATACAGAATGCCTTCATCTATGGCTGCAAAGAATAAAATCAATCTAATTTCTGTATTGATCATTTGGTGATGTCTATGTGTAGAGTCATCTCTTGTGTTGTTGGAAAAGAGTGTTTGCTATGACTAGTTTCTTCTCCTGCCAAAATTCTACTAGCCTTTTCCCTGCTTCATTTTGTACTCCATGGCCAAACTTGCTTGTTACTCCAGTTATCTATTGACTTCTGATTTTGCATTCCAATCCCCTATGATGAAAAAGACATCTTTTTTTCTTTTTTGGTATTAGTCCTAGAAAGTCTTATAGATCTTCATAGAACTGGTCAACTTAAAATTCTCAGCATCAGTGGTTGGGGCATAGACTTGAATCTAGAATTCAGCATCTATTCTGATGTTGAATAGTTGCCTTGGAAATGAACCAAGATCATTCTGTTATTTTTGAGATTCCAACCAGGTACTGAATTTTGGACTCTTTAGTTGACTATCGGGGCTACTCCATTTCTTCTAAGGGACTCTTAACCACAGTGGTAGATATAATGGTCATCTGAGTTAAACTTACCCATTCCTGCCCATTTTAGTTCACTGATTCCTAAACTATTCCTAAACTGTCTATATTCATTCCTGCCATTTCCTGCTTGACCACATCTAATTTACCTTGATTTCATGGACCTAACATTCCAGGGTCCTACAGAATTGTTAATTACAGTATTGGACATTATTTTTACCACCATACACATCCATAAACAAGCAGTGATTCTGCTTTAGCCCACTGACTTCATTCTTTCTCCAAGGTGAGTGCCCTTGACCTTGCCCTCCCTCTTCCCCAGTAGCCTGTTGGACACCTTCTGTCCTGGGGGAACTCATCCTTAGGTGTCATATCTTTTTGCCTTTTTATACTGTTCATGGGATTCTCACAGCTAGTATACTGGAGTGGTTTGCCATT
Source organism: Bos mutus (assembly GCF_027580195.1). Taxonomy (NCBI): domain Eukaryota; kingdom Metazoa; phylum Chordata; class Mammalia; order Artiodactyla; family Bovidae; genus Bos; species Bos mutus. The sequence continues at coordinate 60,105,837 of NC_091618.1, forward strand.
CCTTCCTCCACTGGACCATGTTTTGTCAGAACTTTCCAGCATGACCCATCCATCCTGGGTGACCCTGCATGGCATGGCTCATAGTTTCATTGATTATGATTATTCATTGTCATTATGCAAATCTCTTTGCCATGACAAGGCTGTAATCCATGAAGGGAGAAAAATGTCATACCTGCAAGAATAAAATCTCAACTTATTAAAAACTGTTTTTTCAGTTAACAAATAAAGGGAAACAGTACTATTGTAAGAAAGTTGTACATTGTTGAATTCTTAAGGAAGAGAGATATAAGAGTTGGTAGATAGATTAGGACTTCAATATGAACCCAGAGAAGGCTTCAGGGAGGAGCCTTGAAGAGTGAGAAGGATTTTTATTGCCAGAATCTCAGAATAGATATTCTGTTTAAAACAAAATGAAAATACATAGAAGAAACGAGGGTAAATCTAATTTTAAAGGGAATATTTGGCTAAAAGTATGTGTCTTATAAATGAACATGCATGCGTGTGTGCTCAGTCGCTTCAGTCATGTCTGACTCTTTGCGACCCCATGGACTATAGCCTGCCAGGCTTCTCTGTCCTTGGGATTTTCCAGGAAAGAATATTGGACTGGTTGCCATGCTCTCCTCCATGGGATCTTCCCAACCTTCAGATTGAACCTGAATGTTTTATGTCTCCTACATTGGTGGGCTAGTTCTTTACCACTAGTGCCACCTGGGAAGCCCCAAAATGAGCATATATGAACATTATTATATGCCTGAAGAGCCTTCAGATATTTACTTAAACCTTATAAGAACGTTCTGAAGTAGGTACTATCTTCATTTTACACTGGAAAAGCTAAATTGCAGAGTCCTTAAGTGTGTGCTTAAAATTACACAGTAAACATGGGGACACTGAAATTTGAAACCAGGGATCCAGGTGCTTTATACCTCACAATTATTACAACAACTCTATCACATAGGCACTCCTCTTATACATTTTTCCACATGAAAATTGATGATTAATTTTTCCAAAACCACATAACCAAAGAATGGGATTTTTTTGGTTTATGACCAGAGCTCCTATGCCTTATCACTATTGGCCAAATACACTAGAAAAGATGATGGGCAACTTTATGGGAGAATCTATGATTGTGAGGGAAAAAAGATTCAACCTTTTTCTATTTGTAATGAAGACTTATATTTTATTTTGAGTGGACATTAATTGGTTGCTGGTTTAGAGAAATTAATTTGACAGGATCTTGGGGAAAAAGATCTGGACTTGGGGAAGTCCACCCTAAAGGAAATCAGTCCTGAATATTCATAGGAAGGACTGACGCTGAAGCTGAAACTCTAATACTTTGGCCACCTGATGTGAAGAACTGATTCATTTGAAAAGACCATGATGCTGGAAAAGATTGAAGGCAGGAGGAGAAGGGGATGACAGAGGATGAGATGGCTAGATGGCATCACCAAATCAATGAACATGAGTTTGAGTAAACTCCTGGAGTTGGTGATCGACAGGGAGGCCTGGCATGCTACAGGCCATGGGGTCACAAATAGTCAGACATGACTGAGCCAATGAACTGAACTGAACTAAAGAAGAATGGATACTTGTTAGAAGGCCATCTCTCTAAGGCTAACCCTTGTGAAAAGAGGGCCAGAAGAAGGTTATAGCAAAAGGATTGGAGGGCAAAAGGGAAATAAATTTCCTCTCTTCTACACAGGCCCTTCTACAGCACTGAAGAGCCTTGAAGAAATGGCACAACTTGAATACAGAATACAAGGGAGAAATAGTATGAACAATATATTGAAGCTTTGCTTTCAAGCTATTGGCCTATATATGAATGACATTCTGCTAAATACTATGCTGAGAATTATCTTTGTACATTCATTATTAAGTGCACAAAGAAATATAAGACACTCAAAATTCTTGCCCTCTTTTCTTCTCTCTTTTTTTTGTCTTTCATTTTCTTCCATGGCTCTTTCCTTTCTCCCTTCTTTCATTCCTCATTTGCTTAATTTCGCTTCTTCTCTTTTTCTTGGTTTCCTTTCTTCCCTTCTTTTTCTTTCATTCTTCCTGAACAATATATATGATTTTTATATATTTAATTTATATGTTAAATTAAATATATATTTAATGTATTTTTATATTTAAATATTTATGTATATTATTATATTCATCTGATGTGAACAGATGACTCATTGGAAAAATCCGTGATGCTGGGAAAGATCAAGGGCAGAAGGAGAACAGGAAGTCAGAGGATGAGATGGATGGATGGCAGCACTGATGCAATGAACATGAACTTGGGCAAACTCTGGGAAATGGTGAGGGACAAGGAGGCCTGGTGTGCTGCAGTCTATGGGGTGGTAAAGAGTTGGACTCAACTGGATGACTGAACAGCAACCACAACAATATTAATACGTGTGTGCTATGTCACTTCAGTTGTGTCCAACTCCTTGTGAGCCTATGGATTGCAGCCAGCCAGGCTCTCTGTCAATGGCACTCTCTGGGCAAAAATACTGGAGTGGGTTGCAATGCCCTCTTCCAAGAAGTTTTCTCATCCTAGAGAACAAGCCCATGTCTTTCATAGCTTCTGTTTTGCAGGCAGATTCCTTACCACTAGCACCACTTGGGAAACATGCATTAATTGTTGTTGCTTTCAGTCGCCCAGACCTGTCCAGCACTTTTTAACCCCATGAACAGTAGCATGACAGGCCTCCCTGTGCTTCACCATCTGATGAAGTTTGCCCAAGTACATGTTCATTGCTTTGGTGATGCCATCTATCCATCTCACCCTCTGACACCTCTTCTCTTTCTGCCCTCAATCTTTCCCAGTATCAGGGGCTTTTCCAATGAGCCATCTGTTCACATCAGATGACCAAAATACTGGAATTTCAGCTCCAGCATAAGTTCTTCTAGTGAATATTCAGGGTTGATTTCCCTTAACATTGACTGGTTTGATATACTTCCTGTCCAAGGGACTCTCAGAAATCTTCTCCAGCATCACAGTTCGAAGGCATCAATTTTAGGCTTTACGGTCCATCTTTCACAACAGTATGTGACCTTTGGGAAGACCATAGCCTTGACTGTACGGATCTTTATCAGCAAAGTGATGTCTCTGCTTTTCAGCACACTGTCTAGATTTATCATAACTTTTCTGCCAAGAAGCAAATGTCTACTGATTTCATGGCTACAGTCACCATCTGCACCATTTTAGAGCCGAAGAAGAGAAAATCTGTCACTACTTCCACCTTTTCTCCTTCTGTTTGCATGAAATAATGGATCTGGATGCCATGGTCTTGGTTTTTTTAATATTCAGCTTTAAACCAGCTCTTTCACTCTCTTCCTTCACCCTCATCAAGAGGCTCTTTAGTTCCTCTTTGCTTTCTTCCATTAGAGTGTTATTGTCATAATATAAAATAATATGTAAATATTTTCAATCTCTGTACCAGCCATTGTTTAGTTTCTGGGAATTTGGAGGTAAAAAAGACAAGACATTCATGTCTTTATACAGTTCAATTCCTTGAAAAAGATGAAAGATTAGTAAATTAAATAATTCAAAAACCAAATAACCAAATTTCAGGCACTGAGATATACTTTGAAGGGAAAGAAAGAAGCATATGCATAAACACAAAGATAAGGACAGAAGAGATTGATGTGGTTATTTTAGATAAGTTGGTTGGGAGAAAGTTCCTTGAATTTTAGGAATAACTCTCCCATAGTTGCAAATGTCCAGTTGTATAAGTGGCAAGTGGGAATTAGTGATTCCTGACAAGTTTTCTCTTTGTTGTTGTTATTGTTGTGGCAACCCTCTTAAGACCAGGTAAAAGATTTCAGGTCCAATTATTCCTCTCTTAATACATTTTAGGGAAGAAAAGTTGATTGATGCCAGAGAATTGAAGAGGAGTCTACACAGAGCCCTCTCTCAGTATTCACAAGAGATTGGTTTCAGAACAAACACCCTCACCTGTCCAAATACCAAACTTTATGTACTCTTGTCAATATTAAGTATCTTCCTTTGAAAAAAATGTTCATTTGATAAAGAGAAGCCTAATGTTATTTTAATTTGCATTTTCTCTATTACTATAAAGTTCTATATTTTTTCCACATTTTTGGCTTGTACTTTTGTGTGCATTTCGCACACGAATATCTTTCTTCTTTTTATTATGTAATGTATTTCCTATGATTTGTAATATTGACACATATGTATTACCACGTGTAAAATAGCTAGTGGGAAGCTGCTGCATAGCACAGGGACACCCCCAGGTCTATAGTGACCTGGGTGTGAGTGGTAGGAGGGAGGGCCAAGAGGAAGGGGACATATGTATACATGTAGCTGAGTCACTTCATTTTACAACAGAAATTAACACAGCATTATAAAACAACTATAAAGCAACTATATCCCAATAAAAATTAAGAAAAAAAAAAGAATAGTAACTTTGTTTTTTACATATTACCAAACATTTTTCCTAGGGTCTCTTCTTTCATCTATAGTACCTTTTGACACAAAGATTATTTTATTTATTATGTAAGAAATAAAATAAAATATAACTTTGTTTAAAAATAGTAAAAATGTATGCATAATGAATGAACATAAATAGCTAAGTTTTCTTGCAGTTGTAAAATCCTTCCATTTATAAACAGAAGAAAAGGTACAACTTCTGAAATCATCTGTTTTTAGATAGGGTAATAATCACTCACTCAAAATATGTATTATTAAACAGCAACATGGGGATCACAAGAAATTCAAGACTGCTCTCCTATCAGAAGTAGTGGAAAAAGATATTTTTTATTTTCATGAAGCTTATGTTTAGATTAATTTTTGACCAACACAGCTCCCAGAGCTAGAGTGAATCTCAAGGTAAGCAATGTACCTATACTAAGGCCTCGGAAATGGTACCATCTGCAAATTAGGAGGTGATCTGGCATACTTGTTAAATGTCAAATGTAGGAGTGATTGTACAGCCAGACATGCCAATAATCCTTTTAACTTTGATGAATTATTTTACATAAGTTGTAGGTGTATTTGAACTCCACAGGACAAAACTGAATTAGAAACACTAACTTAAGTATAATCTTCTGGAACGATTTCTACAGAAGCATCATAACATGATCATTTTTTTGCTATATCCCTATACACCTCAGGGTCACCTCAGAGAATTCACTGTGTCTGTTACAGAGCAAACAAAAGGAAACCTTGGAATGCCCTTAGTATTTATTTTTAATTGCAAATACTTTCTATATTTCAATATTCCAGTCCTGCAGAAGTGGAACATTTTAGACAAGAACTATAGAAATAAAGCCAAACTTTTCTCTTCCAGAAGGCTGAGGCTAAGATAAATTACTCATATGTATCTAAATTACTGAAAGTTAACAGTGAGTGAAATCCCAAGTCCTTAGGAAAGCTAAGGATCTATTTGGGAAACCATGGATTTTGAAGTTAGGAGGATATTGTTTCCAGTCAAGGTTGTATGTGATATTAGACAAGTTTTTTTTTTTTTTTTTCTTAACTAGAAAATAAGATATTTCTCAAAAATGCCCTAAAAATCAAAGGCATATATATTATTCAACAACTCAATAAAGTAGTTGGAACTCAGTATTGGTGATTAAACAATAATTTTAATCAAATTAAGGTTGAGACTGGATCAGAGAAGGAAAAAAATAAAAGTCAAGTCAGAAGGGTTCAGGGCAAATATTTCTAATGGAGATGTGTCTTCCTAATCTTTATTATCCTTCAATCACATTTCCTATAGATGGTTAGGCAAGATTAATGGTGGGCATCAAGCCCAAATTGTTCAAACTAATGTGGTCCTAGAAAGCTATGTTTCAATCAAGAGCAAGGGTGTGTGTGTGTTTATGTATTTTATATATATATATATATATATATATATATATTTTGTGTGTGTATATAGTCACTCAGTCATATCCAACTCTTTGTGACCCCATGGGCTATAATCCACCAGACTCCTCTGTCCATGGAATTTTCCAAGAAAGAATACTGGAGTGGATTGCCATTCCCTTCTCCAGGGGATCATCCCAACTCAGGGATTGAATCTGGGTCTCCTGCATTGCAGGCAGACTCTTTACACTCTGAGCTACAGGGAAAACACCCACTTAACAAAAATATTCACTAAATATTTGTTGAAATAAAAGGCTTGAATGAGTATATTTATTAATATATGCATATATAATATATAGTACATATCATATACAATATATATTTATATGTTGTTGTTAAGTCCTCAGTTGTGTCTAACTCTGCAGCCCCATGGACTGTAGCACTTCAGGCTTCCCTGAACTTCACCAACTCCCGGAGCTTGCTCAAACTCATGTCCATTGAGTCAGAGATGCCACACAACCATTTCATCCTCTGCTATCCCCTTCTTCTGACTTTTATCTTTCCCAGCATCAGAATCTTTTCCAATTAGTCAGGTCTTTGCATGAGGTGGCCAAAATATTGGAGCTTCAGCTTCAGCATTCCTTCTAATGAACATTCAGTGTTGATATCCTTTAGGATTGACTGGTTTGATCGCCTTGTAGTCCAAGGGACTCTCAAGAGTCTTCTCCAACACCACAGTTGAAAACATCAATTCTTCAGTGCTCAGCCTTCTTTATGGTCCAACTCTCACATCCATATGTGACTACTGGAAAAACTATGAATGTGAAAATGAAAGTTAAGGTCACTCAGTCGTGTCCAACTCTTTGCAACCCCATGGGCTGTACAGTACGTGGAATTCTCCAGGCCAGAATACTGGAGTGGTTAGCCTTTCTCTTCTCCAAGGGTATCTTCCAAATCTAGGTATCAAAGTCAGGTCTCCTGCATTGCAGGAGGATTCTATACCAGCTGAGCCACAAGGGAAGCCCATAGCTTTGATTATATGGACCTTTGTTGGCAATGTAATGTCTCTGGTTTTTAATGCACTGTCTAGGTTTTCCATAGCTTTTCTTCCATGGAGCAAGTATGTTATAATCTCATGGCTGAAAGAGCATCCACAGTGATTTTGGAGCCCAAGAAATTAAAGTCTTTCACTGTTTCCATTGTTTACCAATCTATATACCATAAGGTGATGGGACTGGATGCCATGATCTTAGTTTTTTTAATTTAGATGTGTTAATATACAAAATTAATATATATTAATATACACATAAGCCTTGTATGTATATATTAATATATACATATTATATAATGTATATTGTATATTATACATATAATATGTACAGAATATACATATACATACACACATATCTTAATATATGTTACTATATAAAAGTAATAACATATTAATATATTAATTAATATATATATATATATATATATATACTTATGTGTATAGAAAGTAAAGTCGCTCAGTAGTATCCGACTCTTTGTGACCCCGTGGACTGTAGCCTACCAGGTTCCTCTGTCCATGGGATTCTCCAGGAGAGATTACTGGAATGTGTTGCCATTTCCTTCTCCAGGGGATCTTTCCGACACAGCGATCAAACCTGGGTCTCCCACATTGCAGGCAGATGCTTTAACCTCAGCCACCAGAGAAGCTACTTACGTGTATCAGTTCAGTTCAGTTCAGTCGCTCAGTCATGTCCAACTCTTTGAGACCCCATGAATCACAGCACGCCAGGCCTCCCTATCCATCATCGACTCCTGGAGTTCATTCAAACTCACGTCCATCGAGTCGGTGATGCCATCCAGCCATTTCATCCTCTGTTGTCCCCTTTTTCTCCTGCCCCCAATCACTCCCGGCATCAGAGTCTTTTCCAATGAGTCAACTCTTCGCATGCGGTGGCTAAAGTACTGGAGTTTCAGCTTTAGCATCATTCCTTCCAAAGAACACCCAGGGCTGATCTCCTTCAGAATGGACTGGTTGGATCTCCTTGCAGTCCAAGGGACTCTTAGGAGTCTTCTCCAACACCACAGTTCAAAAGCATCAATTCTTGAGCGCTCAGCTTTCTTCACAGTCCAACTCTCACATCCATACACGACCACTGGAAAAGCCATAGCCTTGACTAGACGGGCCTTTGTTGGCAAGGTAATATCTTTGCTTTTGAATATGCTATCTAGGTTGGTCATAACTTTCCTTCCAAGGAGTAAGTGTCTTTTAATTTCATGGCTGCAGTCACCATCTGCAGTGATTTTGGAGCCCCCAAAAATAAAGTCTGACACTGTTTCCACTGTTTTCCCATCTATTTCCCATGAAGTGATGGGACCAGATGCCATGATCTTTGTTTTCTGAATGTTGAGCTTTAAGCCAACTTTTTCATTCTCCTCTTTCACTTTCATCAAGAGGCTTTTGAGTTCCTCTACACTTTCTGCCATAAGGGTGGTGTCATCTGCATATCTGAGGTTATTGATCTTTCTCCTGGCAATCTTGATTCTAGCTTGTGCTTCTTCCAGCCCAGCATTTCTCGTGATGTACTCTGCATATAAGTTAAATAAGCAGGATGACAATATACAACCTTGACGTACTCCTTTTCCTATTTGGAACCAGTCTGTTGTTCCATGTCCAGTTCTAAATGTTGCTTCCTGATCTGCATATAGGTTATGTGTATAGCAATATATTAATATGTACAAATTATATAGTAGGACATATAAATATATATTATATTATTAATATATATATACAAGTGTAAGGATTTTATTTCAATAAGTACTTATTAAATTTTTTGCAAGGTGAATATTTTCTTCAATTCCTTCTTAAGTTTCTTTGGATTGTTACACAGGAAGTTGTATAAAGAAATGGCCATACACACAGGCATGCATGAACACATACATGCGTGGACAGAAATGCCAATATATCTGGAAATGGAAATCAGATTTGATTTTACTTGCTTCTTTCAGAACTTTGAGCTAATTTCTATCAAAATTACATTTTCTATCACTAAGAATGCCCTGTGATCCCAAATAATAATTTTGGACAACTAATCTTGCATCTAACTGAGCTACATTGCCTTGAAGTTAGAGAAAAACATGAAAAAGCTTGACTCTCATCTAACACATATCATAGGAAATAATTCCCTAACTAGAGGCCACAACCTTACCTGTGCTACTGAATTAACCTAAGTGGCTGGTGGAAGATGAAGTTCTATGCAATGAGGAATCTTATTTATAGGAGAAAATTATACTTTTTTGGATTTTCAAGAGGGTCTGTTCACAGTGGACATTCATCTGAGGTTTCTAAATCTATTATTTTAAATCACTTAGAAGAATACCTACCAGCTGAGTTCATTGCAAGAACAATTTCAGAAAGCAAGTGCTGAAGGGACAACTGATTATTATTGGTTATTTACAGTAGGAACTATCTGAGCTGACTTCAATTTAATAATCCACTGAGAATGGACCTAACAGAAGCAGAAGATATTAGGAAGAGATGGCAAGAATACACTGAAAAACTCTACAAAAAGATCTTCATGACCTAGATAACCACGATCCTTTCATCACTCACCTAGAGCCAGACATCTTCGAATGCGAAGTCAAATGGGCCTTAGGAAGCATCACTAAAAACAAAGCTAGTGGAGGTGATAGAATTCCAGTTAAGCTATTTCAAATCCTGAAAGATGATGCTATGAAAGTGCTGTATGCAAGCAAATTTGGAAAACTCAGCAGTGGCCACAGGACTGGAAACGGTCAGTTTTCATTACAATCCCAGAGAAAGGCAGTGCCAAAGAATGTTCAAACTACCACACAAGTGCACTCATCTCACCGCTAGCAAAGTAATGTGCAAAACTCTCCAAGCTAGGCTTCAATACTATATGAACCATGAACTTCCAGATGTTCAAGCTGGATTTAGAAAAGGCAGAGGAGCCAGAGATCAAATTGCCAACATCCATTGGATCATGATGAAAGCAAGATAATTCCATAAAAACATGTACTTCTTCTTTATTGGTTATAGTAAATCCTTTTTGAATATATAGATCACAACAAACTATGGAAATTTCTTAAAGAGATGGGAATACCATACCACCTTAACTGCCTCTGAGAAATCTGTTTGCAGATCAAGAAGCAACAGTTAGAACTGGACATGGAACAACAGACTGGTTCCAAATTGGGAAAGGAGTGCATCAAGGCTGTATATTTTCACCCTGCTTTTAACTTATATGCAGAATACCTCATACAAAATGTCAGGCTAGATGGAGCACAGGCTGGGATCAAGATTGGTGGGAGAAATATCAATAACCTCAGATACGCAGATGATATCACCCTTATGGCAGAAAGTAAAGAGGAACTAAAGGGTCTGCTGATGAAAGTGAAAGAGGAGAGTGAAAAGGCTGGCTTAAAACTCAACATTCAAAAACCGAAGATCATGGCAGCCAGTCCCATTACTTCTTGACAAATAGATGGGGAGTTGGACTATAAAGAAAGCAAGTGATGAGGAATTGATGCTTTTAAACTGTGGTGTTGGAGAACACTTTTGAGAGTCCCTTGGACTTCAAGGAGATCCAACCAGTCCATCCTAAAGGAAATCAGTCCTGAATATTCACTGGAAGGACTGATGCTAAAGGTGAAATGCCAATACTTTGGCTACCTGATGTGAAGACCTGACTTATTGGAAAAGACCCTGATGCTGGGAAAGATTGAAGTCAGGAGGAGAAGGGGATGACAGAGGATGAGATGGCTGGATGGCATCACCAACTTGATGGATATTAGTTTGAGCAAGGTCTGGGAGTGGTGATGGACAGGGAAGCCTGACATGCTGCAGTCCATGGGGTCACAAAGAGTCAGAAATGACTGAAGGATGGAACTGAACTGAACTGAATTAAACTACACTCCAGAAACCTTACAGACCAATGCTAATGGAATCCTGAATACTCCCTGCTAGTAAGTTCTTGTCTAGTATGGCTGGGCAATCCTTCTCTCACTGGATATGCTTCTTTCCAAAATTTTTGTGCTTTAAATAATTTAATTAAATATTACATGAACAAATTTGAAATAAGTGCAGTAAAGAATACCTGTCTTTCCTTCTGCATCTCTCTCCCTCTCCTCCCCACCTCCCCTTTATGCCATTTTCTTCATATTTGGAAAGCCTTCACGGTATTTACTGGCTAGAAAATTTTGTCTCGTTCTTTGTCTTCCCTGTTGGGGTGTAGAGTTTCTTAGTCTTATACTCTTTTGTTCTTTGGGTATCTATTTTATCCAGCATCATTGGTCCTCAGTATGATATTCTGGAGTTAATTATGGATTAAAGAACGATGCTTGGGTTTTTATATTCTATTATTGTAACAGCACCTCATAATTAATTTATTTCATTTTGGTTTCACATTTATGTTCTAATTTCATATTTTTCTTCTCACTTTCCCTTTCCCCTGTTAGGCCCTTCTTCTTCCTTCTCTGTCTCCCTTTCCCTCAATTCCTTCTTTTCTTTTGTATGAAAGTTTTTTTTTTTTTTTTTTTTTTTTCCTGCTGTTTGTCAGTGTTTTGAGGACTCTACATTTCATTGTGTTAAACTAGTGTGTTTCTAAAGAAAGCCCCAGACTATGAGACAAAATTTTCTGTTATGACTCCAGGCAAGCCAGGTAACTTCTAATGTGTAGAAGTACCTTACTTCTAAAATATGGAAGGCAAATTATTAATCTTTCCAGATACTCTACAGATTTGACATGTTAGCAATTTAAGAAATATGTAATTAAGAAGGAGTCACTGTAAGCCAACTATTTTTCATGCTACAGAGAAGCAGATTGGGTCAGAAACTGAGTAAGGGAGAGATAGCTCTTCTAGGATAGAACTATTAAATGAAAAATCTTGTGTATTCAGCTATCTCAAGAGCTGAGGAACTTTGAATTTGCCTTTAGTGATTGGAAAATTGAACAGATGGTGTCTAAGGCATTAGTGTTCTGGGGCTCACTGCCTCACCGTTTGCATGGATTTTTAGATTTACTGGGTTTGAATTCCTGTATGGCTGCCTGCCACACACCTACCTGATGATTCAAGTACTATTTTCCTTGACTAGTAAGGTCTGCGTTTCATTGTTCCATCAACACTGAACAGACTGAAATGGAGCCAGGAGCCAAATTTAAGGCCCATGAAAAACATTTCCAGGGATGACAGGATCAGGCTGGTTCTATCTGTATTTTATTATCTCTTGCCATTCTTCACAATTACAACATTTCTGGCAACAAAATGAAACTCCTAAATTCAATAAATAAACCTAGAGAGAGTTGTTGGTAGTCAGTCTTACAAGTACATAGTGAAAGGACTTGGATGAAAAAAATTCATCCATTTAATGGAGACAGGAGAATTTCAGTTTTTTCTAAAATGACCAAAAATTGCTTTTGCAATTGCTACATATCTAGGGAAACATCATTCCTGTGCTGTTTTACATCCATAATTTATGTTGCTTATAAACATTGCCCAGGCTTCAAGCAATAATAAGTTGGAGACACACAGGTTAAAGAGATAATGCTTTGAGGTTCTGCTAATCGATGCTTTGAAACAATAAGGGATAAATAAGCATATATCTTTGAAAATTTTTAATTCTTAAATTCATGAACACAAACATAAACACAAAATCACAGAGACAAATTCTGTATTATCATATAGGTATTTCTGATAAAATCTAAGGACACGGACAGTGCAAATCTAGGATATTCTTATCTACAGGTATTTAATAATCACAATAATCAAAATTGACTTAAAGACTGTAGACCAGATGCCTTCCAGAAGACATTTCCCTTCTGATTTTTATCTTTTCTTCTTCTTCTTTTTTTGCCACATCCTGGTAAATGGGATCTTGGTTCCCAGACCAGAGACTGGACCTGTGCCCCTGCAGTGGAAGCAGAGTCCTAACCATGGGACCACCAGGGAAGTTCCCTGCCTTAAACAAACTTTCCTGGGAAATTCTTTTCTGCTGCTCTGAATTCTTCTCTGCTCTTACTAACAGTACATACCTACCATTAGTTTATATTGGTTTGTAATTAGTGAACTTTTTCATTTTAATTACAGAATTAATGCATGCTTATGGTAAGAATGATATATAAAACAACAGAAAGAGAATTATAATTTCTCTTCAGCTCCTTTTGTATTTTCTCAAGCCAATTCTCCCTCTTCATACACTAATTTTAGAGGTAACCACTGTTAATAGGATTATATCTTTCCAAACTTTTGCTCAAGGCACATATGGGATCTTGGTATTCATATGTTCTACCACGAGGCTTTTTACTGGCATATTAAAGCTTACCTAAATTTCTGTGTCAATATGAGCAGATTTAAGCCATTCTTTTTAATAGCTCCATATTAGTCCTAAAAACATACATGTTATAATTTATTTTTCTATGCTCAGTATGTTCTCTGATTATTTCCAATTTTACTGTTACAAACAGTGGGGTACATTATACATATATTCATGTTTACCTGCATACATATTTCCCTAGCTGAACTTTGAAAAATAGAATTTCTGAGTTCAAAGGCTATGCATATTTAAAATTCAAAGAGACTGAACTAATTTTGGCTCTGTATCTGTAATTTATAAAAATAGCCACACAACCTCCACATCTCCATGGCAAACTTCAATATTACCAAATTCTGAAAAAAATGTATCAATCTGCATAACATTTACAACTTCAATTTTCTTTTCTTTAATTGCTAGAAAAATTTGGCATCTTTTCATTTATCCACTCACCATATGAGGGTCTTATTTTATAAATTTTCAGTTTCTATCCTTTGTTAATTTACCTTTGAGTTATTATATTTATTATTTTTATTTGCAGAATTATTTTATAAGTTTAGATATTAATTTACATAGATGTTAGCTGTATAAGAAGAAAGTATTTTATTCCAGTATATGGCTTCTTAATATATTTATAGTACCTTTCACTGCTCAGTTCTTTTAGATTTTTATAGTCAAATCTCTTCATCTTTTTATGGTCTCTAAAATTTCATCTTACTTGCCATGGCCTTAATTATACTCAAGCTCAACGTGCAATTTGCTAAATTTTTGTCAATTTTTTGATTCTGTTTTTTACATTAGAGCTTTTGATCCATCCTATTTAGAGTACAGATAAGGTAAGAGACACATTTTTTTTTTCTAAATATTTAGCCAAATATCTGAATGACATATATTGAATATATCAATCTACTTGCCATTAATTAGAATTGTTACCATTATAATGCAACAAATTCTGCATATTTTAGACTCTCTAATCTGTTCTATTGATGAAATCGTCAATTTTTGAATCATATCTCACAATTTAAATGAACATAACTTCATTGTGTGTGTTAATATTTGAAAGTAAAATTCTTCTTCTTCTTATTCTATTAAAAAATTCAGATATTCCTACAATATAATCGTAAAAAATTCGTAAATGAATACTACAAAGGTTTAAAAGGGAACAGAGAAGGCAATAGCACCCCACTCCAATACTCTTGCCTGGAAAATCCCATGGGCGAGGAGCCTGGTAGGCTGCAGTCCATGGGGTCGCTAAGAGTCGGACACGACTGAGCGACTTCACTCCACTTTTCACTTTCATGCATTAGAGAAGGAAATGGCAACCCACTCCAGTACTCTTGCCTGGAGGATCCCAGAGACAGGGGAGCCTGGTTGGCTTCCATCTATGGGATTGCACAGAGTCGGACACGACTGAAGTGACATAGCAGCAGCAGCAGCAGCATACATTTATAGATTTTGAAATTTTAACATATTTTAATTGAGCTTTTTAATAGAGGAATATAATTACTTTTCTGTTTATTAAGTTAGTTTTTTGTCTTTACCGTGTTTATTAGTGCTTTACCTGCTGGCTCAGATGGTTAAGAATCTGTATGCAATTCAAGAGACCCAGGTTTGATAGGGGTAGGGAAGATACTCTGGAGAAGGAAATAGCTACCCACTCCAATATTCTTGCCTAGAGAATTCCATGGACAGAGAAACCTGGCAGGCTACAGTCCATGGGGTTGCAGAGTTGGACATGACTCAAACAACTAACACCTTCACTTTAGATTTTTTCAGTTTTATTGATAGGCAATTTTTAACATCTGTTAACACTGATGATTTTAAATTCACTATACCTTGAATCCTTTTGAAGTTAAAACTTCTAATTGATTACTTTAGTGAGCGCTTTTGATTCTTCTAAGATTTATCTTGTATCCTGGTAGTTTTAGATACTCATTAGTTCTAATAGTTGATAGCTTATTGTCTTGAATATTTATAGATGACTATTCATAATGATATTCTTCTCTTACCAATATTTAAACTCTATTTCTCTCTTTCTTAAATCACATTGGCTTGTGCTGCCAAACTATTGAAATATTTATCTTAATAAATAGATCCTTCCTTTTTTCTTGAGTCTCTAATGTTGTTTAATTTAGTATAAATTTAGGGTGCATTTCAAAATTTAGGATAATTTTTGTCAAGTCAAATGAGGTTTAAAATATCAACTTGAGTCACTGATGAGTAAGAAACTGATAACTCCCACAAAATTAAGCTTAAAAATACATCTTAGACTCTGCCTTAAATACCCTTGAATTAAACTTACTCATCAACACACATGAGGAGTGAAATGGGAAGTGAAAAATGGTGAAAAGAGAAACAAAAAAGGAAAGAACTTGTTTGTCCAAAACACATGCATTTCAAAAAAGGCAGATATGGATCACATGTGAACAATGATTACCATTCAGCAAAATTGTCCTGAGTGCTCAGGAGGAGTCAGGCATTCTTTTGGATACTGAGCTATGGTGTTGACAGAAAGAGGGTAACAGCATTGAAAAATTATTATCCTTTAATTAAAATAAATTAAACAAATAAGATTATAAAACCTCCTTGCCTGCTTAAAACTTTCATGTTAGAGAAGATGGTGACATTAAAGATAGTTACATGTTATATTAACAGATAAATATACATGATGGGGGATAATTGTGAGAGAAAAACAAATATGAAACAGCATAAAGACATGTATGTCAATGGAGAAAATTTTTATTTTGTAGAGAATTTTCAGGGAAGATTGATCTAGTAAGATGACATATGAACAGAGACCTGAATAGATTCAAAAGTGAGAGAAAAGCAAAATGGGAGACGAAGATTCTCCAAGTTCTCATTCCCACACAGACATTTTGGGAAAGATCAATTATCCAGGCAGAAAATTTCCAAAGTAACTGTTTTGAAAGTCTGTACTAACTTTGAACTCTGACAGCTTCTAAGGGAAAATTTGGATGGGAAATTATAGTTAATACTGGTCAATTTCAGTCTTCAGAGTGCTGGCAGCTACACATTCCTTTCCCCACAGGCTTGGGGCAGGTATATTTGGGGATAGAAATCATGTTTCTGGCAAGGCTTGCTGGAGGAAGCATGGACAATAAGGACTGTGTCCTCTAAATGTTAGAGTTTCATGCTCTGGCTGCAGAATCCTGCTTCTGATCATGAGGGGTGCAGATATAGAGGCAGACTGGCACTGTGCTAACCAACACTAACCAAAGTGACTTCCAGAAGATTTATGAATGTCCGCCTGTTTCAGTGGATATTAAAAAACATCAATGCTTATATTATAAAGTACTGTATGTGTTGAGGAAAAAACAGGCTCAGGCTGATCCTTACAACAGTCAACAAAACAGCAAATTCTTATGAACAGGGAGAATCTGATCTCAAGAGTTACCACATTATAAGAGTCAAATGTCCAGTTTGCAGTATAAAATTACAACACATACAAAGAAATAAGAAAGTTTGGCTCATTAAAAAAAACAGGGTCAAAAGAAAGTGTACCTGAAGAAACAGTAACATTGGACTTTCAAGACAAAGACTTCAAAACAATTTTTAAAAGACATTCAAACTGCTAAAGGAAGATATGGACAAAGACAAAAAAAACCAAAAGACATTTTGTATGAACAAAATGATAACATCAGTAAAGATTTATAAATTATTAAAATGAGCTAAAATGTAATTTTGGAGCTAAAAAGCACAATAACTGATATGGAAAATATGTAAGAGGAATTCTAAAGAAGTATAGAGAAACCAAAAGAAAGAATCAAACATAAAGTAAGATGATAAATAAAATTACCACATCTGAAGAACAGAAAGGGAATATAATGAAAAAAAGTGAAGATAGCTTACTTGACATGCATAATTCCATAAAGAAGATGGGCACACACATTGCAGGGATACAAGACAGGAGAGAAATAAAGGGACAGAAGAATGTTTGAAGATATAATTGCTGATAACTTCCTCAATTTTATGAAAGGCATAATTATTGAAATTCAATAACCTCAACAAATTCATATAGAGTAAACTCAGAGATACCTACACCAAGAAACATAATAATCCAACTTTCAAACACCAAAGAGAATCTTGAAAGTAGCAGGAGAAAAATGATTCACATACAAGGGGTTGTCAATGATTTTTTCAGTTAGTTTTTCATCATAAAACCTAAAGACAAGAAGGCAGTGGGATGATATATTTAAAGTACTAAGAACTAAGAGAAAAAAAAAAAAAAAACTCTGTCATTGAAAACTCTATATCCAACAAAACTGTTCTTCAAAAATGAAGAAATTAAGATAATCCCACATATACAAAAGCTGAGTGAGTTCAATACCACTAGATCTAGTCTAAAGGGAGCCAATCAGTTTGAAATGGAATAATGCTGGGCAATAACTCAAATTCATATAAAGATCTATAGTAAAGATAAATATGTAGGCAAATTTCAAAAAGTGAATATTATTAAATTTTGTTTTGAAAATTCACTTTCTAATTATTATGAAATTTAAAATACAAATGTGTTGATATAAAATAATTATAAATTAAAGAATATTATTCAGTCTTAAATATGCAAAAATTCTAATACAAAATGATAAACATGAACTTTGAAAACATGCTAAATGAAATAAATTAGACACAAAAGGATACTTATTTTATGATTCCACTTCTATGAGTTACATAGAAGAGATAAATTTATAGAGGCATAAAGTTGAATAGAGGATGTGAGCTCCTTGGGTAGGAAAGTTGTAGGGAAGTATTATTAATTTATGCAGAGAAAGACAATGACAGAGAATGTTCAAACTAGCACACAATTGTGGTCATTTTACATGCTAGAAAGATTGTACTTTGCAAATACAAAGGATCCAGGTAGCAAAGCAATCTTGAGAAAGTAAAACAGAACTGGAGGAATCATCTCCCTGTCTTCAGACTATACAACAAAGCAACAATATTCAAAACAGTATGGTGCTGGCAAAAAAGGAAAAAAAAAAAAAGCCAAAATACAGATCAATGGAACAGAATAGAAAGCTCAGAGATAAACCTATGCACCTGCTGCTGCTGCTAAGTCGCTTCAGTCATGTCCGACTCTGTGCGACCCCATAGATGGCAGCCCACCAGGCTCCCCCGTCCCTGGGATTCTCCAGGCAAGAACACTGGAGTGGGTTGCCATTTTCTTCTCCAATACATGAAAGTGAAAAGCTATGCACCTATGGTCACCTAATTTATGACAAAGGAAGCAAGAACACAAAATTGGGAAAAGACAGTCTTTTCAATAAGTGGTGCTAGGAAAACTGGACAACTACATATAAAAAAAATGAAATTTGGGTACTCTATCAGTTCCATTAAGTCATTCAGTTGTATCTGACTCTTTGCAACCCCATGGACTGCAGCACACCAGTCGTCCCTGTCCATCACTGACTCCGGGAGCTTATTCAAACTCATGTCCATCGAGTCAGGGATGCAATCCAACCATCTCATTCTCTGTCATCCCCTTCTCCTCGTGCCTTCAATCTTTGCCAGCATCAGGGTCTTTCCCAATGAGTCAGCTCTTCACATCAGGTGGCCAAAGTATTGGAGCTTCAGCTTCAGGATCAGTCCTTCCAATGAATATTTAGGACTGATTTCCTTTAAGATTAACTGGTTGGATCTCCTTGCAATCCAAGGGACCTTCAAGAGTCTTCTCCACCACCAACATCAATTGTTCAGCGCTCAACGTTTTTTATGGTCCAACTCTCACCTGGCTTAAAACTCAACATTCAAAAAATAAAATTATGGCGTATGGTCCCATCACTTCATGGCAAATAGATGGGGAAACAATAGAAATATTGGCAGACTTTATTTTCTTGGGCTCCAAATATACCAGCAGCTCATGCAGCTCAATATAAAAAAAAAAAAAAATCAAGGAATCCAATCAAAAAATGGTGGAAGACCTAACCAGACATTTCTCCAAAGAAGACATATATATATATCTAACATGTGAAAATATGCTCAACATCACTAATTATTAGAGGAATGCAAATCAGAACTACAATGAAGTATCATTTCATACTGATCTGAAGGGCCATCATCAAAAAATCTACAAACAGTAAATGCTGGAGGGGTTCTGGAGAAAAGGGGACCTTCATGCACTGTTGGTAAGAGTGTAAACTGATACAGTCACTATGCAAAACAGTATGGAGTTTCCCTAAAAAAACTAAAAATAGAACTACTATATAACCCAGAAATCCCATTACTTGGCATACACCAAGAGAAAACCGTAATTCAAAAAGACGAGTGCTTCCCAATGTTTATAGCAGCACTACTTACAATAGTCAAGACATGGAAGCAACCTGAATGTCCATTGACTAAGGAATTGATAAGAAAGATGCACTGCATATACAGTCATTTGTAGAGATGTGGATGGATCTACATAGTGGCACACTGAGTGAAGTGAGTTAAAAAGAAAAAATATATATCATATATTAGCATATAATGTGGAATAGAAAAATGGTATAGATGATCTATTTGCAAAGCATAAAGAGAGACACAGACATAGAGAACAAATGGATGGACACCATGGGGTAAAAACAGGGGATAGGAATAATTAGTAGATTGGGGCATACACATATACACTTTTGATGCTATGTATAACATAGATAAATGGGAGCATATTCTATGGTGCAGGGAATTGTACTTAATGCACTGTGGTGACCTGAATGGGAAAGAAGTCCAAAAATAGGGGATATATGTATATTTATATCTAATTCATTTTCTGTACAGTAGAAACTAATACATCTTTGTAAAGGAACTGTGCACCAATAATAATTAATTTAAGAATATAAAAGCAAAGCAAAATAAAGCAGCAAAAAGAAACAGAAGAATGCTGATCATATGTTGAGAACAGAGTATAGGGTGGCCATGTTGGAACCAGAGAGAAAATTTTGGATATTATTGCCAACAGCCTGGCAAGGGTTGACAGAAGTGATAGAATATGTAGAGAGAAGTAAATGGATGGAGGACACACTCTGAAGTCAAAGTTAACAGGTTTTGCTGGTGGTTCTGATGTATGATAAGAGAGGTAAAGGAATCAATGATTCCATTGTTCTTGCCTTTGAACAGCTGGCAAGGCAGAATTGTCCTTTACCAAAATGGGGAACCAAAAGGAGAACTTTTAGAGACTTTCAGAACTTGTAAACTTTTATCTATTGATGCTTAGAGATTCCAAACCATCATTTTAGTCACAAGACCTTCTGTTGTGAAGCTTCATTAAATGTTAGAGCAAGGGGCAATATATGGTCATTATTACACTTTCTAGTTAGCCTCTCTGAGTTCATGTGACTTCCACAGTTTTGCAATTCTGGAAAAATTTCTCAGGAGCTTATAAGAGCTATCTACCTAGACAGAAGGGAGGTTTTTTTTTTTTTTTTTTTTTTTTTACTGAGAAAAAAAAAAATAGTATATAAGAAATAAAGAGACAGAGACAGAGATGTCTTACCCAAAAGGCAGAACATGTTACTTGTAAGATGTGGCAAGTAGGAGTGGTGAGCTGTCTATAGCGTATGTACGTGCATACTCCGTCGCTCAGTCATGTCCAACTCTTTGCCACCCCATAAACTGTAACCTGGAAACCTCCTATGTCCATGGAATTTTTCCAGGCAAGAATACTGGAGAAGGTTGCCATTTCCTACTCTAGGAGATCTTCCACACCCAAGGATCAAACCTGCATCTCTTGCATCTCCTGCATCTGCAGGTGGTTTCTTTTCCACTTGTACTGTCTGGGAAGTTCTTCTATAGCATCCAGAATGCTAATTTAAGTCCTGAAGATGCTCTGCATACAAGTGAAACATGAGAATATTACTGTATATACAGGTTATACAAAAAAAAAAAAAAAAAGGTAGGCAGTCAGTGTCAGAACCTAGTGCATTCTGACCACAGGTAATCAGAGTTCAGTCAACCAAGTGGAAGTTGAGAGTGAGGATGGGAAAATGGGGCAGGTTCTGAATAGAGTTATGACAGGCATCCTTATAAAGGAGGGTATGAAAACAGACAACCCAGGACAAAAACAAGTCTTTGGAGTCCTTGAATTTTCAAGGATCTCTAACCTCACATAATAAAAGAATCCAATCTTCTTGAAGAAATGGAGTGGCCCTCATAGTCAACAAAAGAGTCCAAAATACAGTACTTGGATCCAATCTCAAAAACAGATGCAGAATGAATTCTTTGTCACCAAGGCAAACCATTCAATATTATAATAATCCAAGACTATGCCCTGACCAGTAATGCTGAAGAAGCTGACATTGAACAGTTCTATGAAGACCTACAAGACCTTCTGAACTAACACCCACAAAAGATATCCTTTCCATTATAGGGGACTAGCATGCAAAAGTAGGAAGTCAAGAGATACTTGGAGTAACAGACAAATTTGGCCTTGGATTACAAAACAAAGCAGGTCAAAGGCTCACAGAGTTTTCCAAGAGAATGCACGTGTAATAGCAAACACCCTCTTCCAACAACACAAGAAAAGACCCTACATGTGGACATCACCAGATGGTCAATATTGAAATCAGATTGATTATATTCTTTGCAGCCAAAGAAGGAGAAGCTCTATACAGTCTGCAAAAACAAGACTGGGTGCTGACTGTGGCTCAGATCATGAACTCTTTATTGCCAAATTCAGACTGAAACTGAAGAAAGTAGGGAAAACCACTAGGCCACTCAGGTATGACTTAAATCAAATCCCTTATGACTATGCAGGGAAGTGACAAATAAATTCAAGGGATAAGATCTGATAGACAGAGTGCCTGCAGAACTATGGATGGAGGTTCATAACATTATACAGGAGGCAGTGATCAAAATCATCCCTAAGAAAAAGAAAGGCAAAAAGGCAAAATGGTTGTCTGAGGAGACCTTACAAACAGCTGAGAAGAGGAGAAGCTAAAGGCAAAGGAGAAAAGGAAAGATATACCCATTTGAATGCAGAGTTTCAAAGAATAATAAGGAGAGAAAAGAAAGTCTTCCTCAGTGATCAATGCAAAGATATAGAGGAAATCAATAAAATGGGAAAAACTAGATATCTCTTCAAGAAAATTAGAGATACCAAGGGAACATTTCACGCAAAGATGGATGGGCACAATAAAGGAGAAAAATGGTATGGACCTAAAAGTAGCAGAAGATATTAAGAAGAGGTGGCAAGAATACACAGAACTATACAGAAAAGATCTTCATGACCCAGAAAATCACGATGGTGTGATTACTCACCTAGAGCTAGATACCCTCGAATGCAAAGTCACCTGGGCCTTAGGAAGCTCTAAGAGGCTTCCTAATCCACTACAAACAAAGCTAGTGGAGGTGACGGAATTCCAGCTGAGCTATTCCAAATTCTAAAAGATGATGCTATGAAAGTGCTGCACTCAATATCCCAGCAAATTCGGAAAACTCAGCAGTGGCCACAGGACTGGAAAAGATCAGTTTTCATTCCAATCCCAAAGAAAAGCAATGCCAAAGAATGATCAGACTACTGCACAATTGCACTCATCTCACATGCTAGCAGAGTAATGATCAAAATTCTCCAAGCCAGGCTTCAAGAGTACATGAACTATACTCTTAAAGATGTACTTTCAGATGTTCAAGCCAGATTTAGAAAAGGCAGAGGGACCAGAAATCAAATTGCCAACATCCGATGGATCATTGAAAAAGCATGAGAGTTCCAGAAAAAATATCCTCTTGTTCCTTATTGACTACACCAAAGCCTTTGACTGTGGGATCACAACAAACTATGGAAAGTTTTTAAAGAAATCAGAATACCAGACCACCTGAGAAATCTGTATTCAGGTCAGGAAGCAACAGTTAGAACTGGATGTGGAACAACAGACTGGTTCCAAATTGGAAAGTGACTACATCAAGGCTGTATATTGTCACCCTGCTTATTTAGCTTACATGCAGAATACATCATGTGAAATGCCAGGCTGGATGAAGCACAATCTGGGTTCAAGACTACTGGAAGAAACATCAATAACCTCAGATATACAGATGACACCACCCTTATGTCAGAAATTGAAGAAAAACTAAAGAGCCTCTTGATGAATACGAAAGAGGAGAGTGAAAAAGTCGGCTTAGAACTCAACATCTGTAAAACTAAGATTATGACATCTTGTCCCATCACTTCATGGCAAATAGATGAGGAAATAATGGAAACAGTGAGATACTTTATTTTTTTGGTACTCCAAAATCATTGCAGATGGTGACTGTAGCCATGAAATTAAATGACACTTGCTCCTTGGAAGAAAAGCTATGACCAGCATAGACAGCTTATTAAAAAGCAGAGACATTACTCTGTCAACAAAAATCCATCTAGTCAAAGCTATGGTTTTTCCAGTAGTCATGTATGGATGTGAGAGTTGAACTATAAAGAAAGCTGAGCAGTGAAGAATTGATGCTTTTGAACTGTGGTATTGGAGAAGACTCTTGAGAGTACCCTGGACTGCAAGGAGATCCAACCAGTCCACCCTAAAGAAGATCAGTCCTGGATGTTCATTGGAAGGACTGATGCTGAAGCTGAAACTCCAATACGTTGGCCACCTGATGTGAAGAACTGACTCATTGGAAAAGACCCTGATTCTGGGAAAGACTGAAGGCAGGAGGAGAAGGGGACAACAGAGGATGAGACAGTTGGATAGCATCTCAGACTCAATGGACATAGGTTTGACTAAGCTCCAGGAGTTGGTGATGACCAGGGAAGCCTGGTATGCTGCAGTCCATGGGGTCACAAAGAGTTGGACACAACTAAGTGACTGATCTGAACTAAACTGAATCTTGTTCCCTGTTACCCCTTTCCTTAGTCCCTTTTCTCAGAAGTTCATAGAACTCTATGATTAAATAAAGCTGATGACTGACTTGATAGGAAAAATAACATGAGATATGTGTCCATGGGAAGAGGAATCATAGTCATCTTAGACTGAGAGAGAGTATAAGGGAGTCTTGGGAATGTTAATGATGCATGCATGGTAAGTCCCTTCAGTTGTGTCTGACTCTTTGCAACTTCATGTAGTGTAGCCTGCCAGGCTCCTCTGTCCGTGGGATTCTCCAAGCAAGAATCCTGGAATGCATTGCCATTCCCTCTTCCATGGGATCTTCCTGTCCCAGGGATCAAACTTGAATCTCTTACATCTCCTGCTCTGGCAGGAAGGTTCTTTATCACTAGCACCACCTGAGAATCTGCCTGCAATATGGGATGCCTGCGTTCAATCCCTGGGTCAAGAAGAGCCCCTGGAGAATATGGCTTCTCACTCCAGTATTCTTGCCTGGAGAATTTCAAATACAGAGGAATCAGGTGGGCTATAGTCTATTTATATTTGGTAAATGAGAGAGCAGAATAATATCTGAATCCCCTGGAAGCAAAGCATTGAAAGGTGCAAATAAGAGATGGTTTTGTGTACTAATCCATTTTCATGTGCTTTATATTTACCTAAATAAGTCTGGTGATAAATCACAGGCTCTTTATCTATTTGACCCATTGATATAGGTAATTCTATTCTTAAATATTCTTTACCATTTAGACTTCTCAATTATAACGGTTAGTGCTTTGTGCCTTTGTATGTATGGTATGTATGTGATCTGACTACCTTCATTTATTTTATTGATGTTTTATTTATAATGGGGTGTTTATTTTCTTATCTGCAGAATGCAGATGCTGTGCATGGAGCTGGTTTGCCCATCCACTACAGA